>NC_136485.1:122045747-122118247 GCF_053919585.1 Euprymna scolopes | reverse complement strand
CAATTTTATGGTGTACAATCATATACATATATACTAGCAGTTCCACCCGGCTATGCTCGGGCCCGATGTACTGTTCATAACTTTATGTGCATATGTTTATATTAAAAAGTGTAAATATGTACGGTAATGCCTTTCTATATAATAGACTTCCTTAACTACTATAGATGTAACTTGGTGGAGACAGAGACATCGATTATTGTTTTAACTTTGACCCTAACTGTGACAGTTAATATTTATTGTTTTAGGCTCAAAAAAAAGTAAAATGTTTGTCCCAAGTTTCGTGGAAGCAGAATTTCCGGAAGTTTAAGATACATTTTCCATGCTACCATAATGCTCATGCCCATAATGTTACATATAAGATACATATTGATGAGTCTTTCCTCAGTCTGCCATAATTACGGCCCTGTCAACAAATAATTTCACATCCAAGAATAGGCAATAATAGAAAAATTCACTCTTTTCAGATGAAATATATATGAAAGTAACTTTGATTAGTAGATAAATGTCAGAAAAATTTTACGTTTTGATCCAGCGGTTGTCCCTGAATGAAGGAAAAAAACAGGGACCAACACCTAAGAGTTAAGAGTGCATAAGACTTAGAGGAAATAAAAGAGTACGCTTATCCAGCATAGAACCTGAAAGCTATGGCTCGATGGAAAGACTTCCAAAGCTTTAGATTCAGCTTATCGCAAGATACGAGTTGTTGGAAACAAAGTGAACCACAGAAAATGAGAAATGTGATGTAAGCCTATAGCTGGACAGATATCTTGCCATTTATGGGAAACAGCGAAAGCTCTGCAGTTGTAAATAGAGAACATTTTCTTGAACTTTTAAAAAGTTGTAATAAGTATGATAGCGTGGTTAAACCGCAAAATAGATGTAACAATTAAACAAGAAAAACAAAGAAGAACCATTAGTGCTATTACTTTCAAATAGAACTCAGAATAATCTGATGAAAACATTGGATATTTCCCTCATAGGAAATTCAGTAGAGCAATATGTGTTCTATCCTAATGAATGAAACAACTGATGTAACACATGCAGAATAAATCTTTTTTGTTGCAGATATAATAAAAAAAACGTTATATGTTGCCAGATGTAATAAAAAAAAACGTTATATATTGCCAGATATAATAAAAAAACGTTATATGTATGCATTCAATGTGAAATCAAAAGTGCTGAGGCAGTGGTGGATGGAGTGGCGCCTATGCTTATAACAAATTACCTGAATAAAGATGTTATGCATGGACATGGTTATGGTGGGCCAGCACATATTAGTAGAAGAGTCAATCAGTTTCAGTCCAGACTCCCGATACAAAACACAAAGGCTTTCTATAAACACTGTATTGCCTTAATCTAGTTATAGTTGAAAGTGTCAAATAAAATATTCACTTTGTAACTTATTTTAATGGAAAAATGTATGCATTTGTTGCTAACTCTTAAAAAACGGTTTGGTCCATTAACGATGATCCGGAGAATATTTTTTTTACAAAAAAACGCTCCCTTGAAATTCAGAAGCTATCAGCTAAAAGATGGCCTTGAAGAGCATCAGCTATAAAAACAATGTGTAAGACGATTCCAGCTCTGACAACATTTTTAGAAGAGATATTACCAATGATCCGCCTTATGCATTAACAGGAAATGCCTGAATATTACTAAAATATATTAAATTGCAATTTCCTGTTTGTTCTGATATTGCTGCTTTGCTTGTTCTTTGTAAAAATACTACACATGTATCTAATAAACTACAACACGAATGCTAAAGTTTTACTGCTTCTTAGAGAATGTTGTATGCAGTGCTACAGAGCTTACCTTATTTATTAAATTAATTATTGATATGCATGTGCACATAGGATTGAGTACTCAAAAACTATAAATATAAGACTCATTCTGAACAGTTCAAATATTTTGTTAGAGGGCCGAAATAATAATATTCCCTCCATTATAAGAAACAGTTTTTTGGTTTATTTGTAAATATCACTACTCTAGATTCAAGTTTGTTTATACTAAATGCACACATATACACTTGTGATCTTAAAATATTGTATTTTGAAAAAAAGACACTACTGAATGAAAAATATATGCCTACAGACACGGAAATATCTTATTTCCTGCGTTTACACTAAGTGTTCTAAAACACATATATTAAGTATCCGTTCAACAGTGGTTAATTCAGTTTTGTGTGTTAAGCATACTGCAATTTATTTTTACAGAATCGGACTTGGATTCTAGTATGAAATTGTATGACTTAAAATAAAACTAGACATAACAGTTCATGTAGATAATAGCGATATATTTTGATGAAGTACCTCTTAATAATATATTTATATACATATGTGTATATATATGTGTGTGTGTATGTGTATGCGTATTTGTGTGCGCATATATATATACATATATGTTTTTTCTTTTTTATTTTATGTGTAGTTTTCATCATCGGTTTCAAGCCCTTAATATAATAGAAACATCTTTGTTTAATTAAAATACATAAAATCTGCTGAAAAATTTTCACGACTAAGCTGTTTAATATATTCGTCCGTATTTAGCGCTCAAACATATTAATTACCCTCATTTCCGGGCCATTTTTTATGACCATGAGATAAATACTTAACAATTGAAACAAAAATTGGCTTCGTGGCTAGATTTGAAACAATAGTGCCTGTCGGTATGAATAACTATTAATGTGTAATTATAATTACATGTATATTCATGTATAGCTAAGTACGTCGTAGGATGGAGAACTGCTGCCATGTCTGGGCAGCGTCTGCTAAAAATAGCTTATCCTGCCTTTACAGAATACAAAAGAGACATCGTAGCATAGTGGGAGATGCCCATTTCCCTTCCCTGCAAACTCTCTCTCCCACAGGAGAGACGTTGCGAGCCCGTCGTTTTTTATCATTATTTACATGGGAAGTGCCTGTCTGAGCTGCAATCTCCTGTCCCATCGCCAATTCTTCACGAAAAGCACCCGTATATAGCAAAAACCACTGTCAGTAATATTCCCCATTCTTTATCTGTGCCTAAATCAACACTTAGATTCCAGGAGCAACGCTTCTTCCTTAGAAGTGCACGCCTGTAGAACTCTCTTCTGTTTGCCTGTTTCTCACCTGACTACAATTGGATGTCTTTAAGTCCAACATAAATACGTTCCAGATGAACTGTCCCCTAAAGTAAGACAATTTATCAGATCTTTATTACTAGCGACTACTACGATATTATCCCATTGATTACTGTACACGGGATAATCCTTATCCCCGAGTCGCCTCCGAGCGTTGATAAGTGGTAACTTCATTGTAAAGTATATGTATATACATTTATATTATAAATGGCTCTAGTATTGATTATTGAATTAATGTCTAACTTCTGGTTACAAAAATAATTCATGCATACAGAAACACTCACGCACCCCAACACACACACACACATATATATATATATATATATATATATATATATATATATATATATATATATATATATATATATATATATATCCAGGTTTATTGTACTTTACGTAATTGTCTTTCGATTTTTCACACTTTTGTCCCTTTTTTCTCATTTTATAAATTTTCTCACTACGTTGTTGTCTCGTATTTACTATAGGTTTTGTTATAATATTGAAAATAGAAACAATTTAAACGTAGGGAAATTGGCTGCCTTTGGCTGATTTTTATAATGAGAGAAAATGAATTCACTTCGCTCCAGGTTGTTGTAAAACATGAAAGAAAACTCCGCTTATATTTCAAAGAATGTGTAATCACTTTCAGTATTTTACCTCCTTAACTATTTTTTGTACTTTTAATCTTCATTTGTAAATATGACTAGCCGCAAGGAAGTTTCTTTTAATCTAATGGATTTTCATAGTCATAAATGTCCTATTAACGCATCACGTATGGGTGCTTCCACTTTCACAAGAATTTTAAATGTTCTACAAACACGTTTCTTGCCTCTCACTTTAAGGTATTTTTTAAAGAATAATTTTGTTTTTCTTGTTGTTAATAAAGGTTTTTTTTCTTTTTTGTAAGTCTTGACATGAAATGATAATAATATCATAAAGTAAACAAGTAATAGAGCAATCACTGTTGCATCCGGCATCCACTAAATAGTAATAGGCTCTTGTATTACGCGTTACTATAGTATGCCTTTTTAGACAACATAGTTGAGATAGCTAGAACAAGTTTATATAGAAACAGATGTTCAGTCTGCGTGGGTTCTGTGTCTAGTTTTCCCATCAATCTTTTCGTTAAAACAAAGATACGAGGCGACTTCAATAGGTTTTTAGACTTTCTCCCCATAAGCACTTTTTTTTAAAGAGCTGGCACATGAAACTTGTCTTTTCGAGGTAATCTCCCCCGGATGCAATGCACATGTTGTAACGTTCCAACATCTTCTGGAATGCCCTATGAAGTTTATCTTCTGTGAGCTTATCTATGAACCTCATCACAGTCTCTGTTATCTCCTCAATATTTTTCATAATGACAGTTTCTAAGATTTTATTTGAGCTTGAAGAAATAATGAAAAGTCACAGGGAGCAAGGTCCAAACTATAGAGACGGAGAGGACGTCCATCTTAATCAAGTAGTCTTTGGTACTGACAAAGTGATGCACTGGTGCAGTGTCATAGTGAAAATTCCACTGAGCGAATTGGAAGAGTACTGGCCTTATCTTGAACTCCGTTGAAACCTTGACGGTCTATTCCTTCTTTACTGTCCGTCATCGAAATGGACTAATCGTATGTTTCTGGGTGGATTTTCACTGTCTTGTCTTCTTTGGTCTCGGAGAGTCAGAATTCTTACGCTCAAACATCTGTCTCTTAGTCTCTGAGTTATTGCAGTAGATCCAGCTGTCATCGCAGGAACAAGAGCATTAAGAACTACGGCATCTCTAATCATCAGTTCAACCGCCTTCCTACTGTAAACAAAACGTATTTTTTCTGACCTCTGAGCAACTTTTGGACAAAATTTGCGCAAATCTTCCGCATCTTAATTTTCTTGCAAATAATAGTGTGTACAGTTAATGTCTGTAAAGCTATACGACGGACTTTATCCATTAAATCTTTTATTAACTAGTCAACTCTGGTGGTCTGTTATTCTGCAACCCATACAACTCATCATCCCCAAAAAGCTCCTTACTTTCCTTGAATCTATCATGTTACTCAAAAGTGATTCTCGATTCATGCAAAGTTGTCCAAAACAGCCTAAAGTTTTCTATAGGTTTCTTCGGATTGTTTTCCCATATTTTAGCAGAATTTCATTATACATGGTTGTCTTTAATTATCTTTATGTACAGAATGCATTTTTGGAATTCAACAACAGTGTCTCACATGATTTTGCATGTTTTATTCCAATTGCTACAATAGATGTTTATTTGAAACTGAAATCAGTAAGGAATGCTAAGTCATCTAGAAACACCATACTAAATTTACAAGAGTTTACGCCAATTACAAATGTATGTATAAAAAGTCCGTAAACTTATTAAATGCACTCTGTTAATTGGCCTTTGGCATTTCACTAACCAACATATTGAGTGTGAGATTCACGACTTCTTTTAATTTAGACTTCCCGATATAAATTATGCATAAGATATAATCAAATACCCACACCTGTTACCGTCAGATAACCTAAGTTAGGCGACCTTTACCGTGCCAGTACTAAAACAGGATACCATTAATTAATGTCAGGTGTTGTATCCTTTCATCTCGTCATTGTAAAGTACTTCTCCTGGTTATTTTAATGAAGACCGTATAGCTTAGGATATATGTGGTTGCGGATTGAGCAACAATTGTTAAACAATTACACGAATTATTTATTGCCTCTAAAGATTAAACAGATTGCAACTCTAATTTGTACGGACATTTAAAAATGCCTATATCATTTGATAAAATCATGATTATACTTAAATCAGCAATAACTAAAATACAACGAAAATCTAAGAGTATAGAATGTCTGTCTATGTGTACATAACAATGCTATGATCGATTATATTCAAAAGGCAACTGTATTCGGCCGGATAAGCCCACGTGTACTAAATATAAATCTCGGTTGTCTCGGATAATCGTGCATTCAAACAACAAGATCTTAATGCAAGAATGGCTAAAGGGACTATTATTGAATTTTATAATTCATAAAGTACAAAAACGACTTCCAGCAATATATGTCTTCGATAAGTATATTTGTTGCTGACATCATGCTGTATATTATAAACAAAGGAAAACTAATGTACACATACTCCAAATAATTGCAGACAAATGAGATCCGGACCTCCAATTCCAAGTGTCCATAATTTAATAGCAATTATGTTAAGTGACAAGCTAAAACCTGCTTAAGATTACCTACTTTAACAGTGCTGTGGCTCGTCGCCTCATAAAAAGTGTCGTTTAATGTACACGTCCTCACAACAAATATTGTCGTGCGCGTCAGATATGTGTGGTTGGTTGACAATACCCTACACTTTACAAAACTCTTATACTGGGAACGAAGGTGGTGAGCACGAATTCATTACGCACAAGAATTGACAGACGTATTTTCCTAGAAACGACGACCAGTAGACTATTGAGTTCAGCTTCGTATTTCAATTTCAACTAAGTTCATACAATAATATGTTACACCCACACATCAACAAATGGACGCTCATTTTTAAATTTTGTCTTCGCTTTAAATGTAACCACGCTTTTATGACTTTTAGGTGACGCTTTGTTTATTCCTGTTTTCAGTAAAACAATGGTAGGTATCAGAATCCAGTCAAGTGATCTTGAATCCCAAAAAAGTATTAAATCAGTAGTAATCTATATATTTCCCTTTTCGGCCATGAAATTCTTTTTGTTATTTTTCGGCCAAGTGCGAATATATTTATATACCATTTTCTCCTGCTATGTATATTTTCGGTACACTCGAAATGATATTTGTCTAAATTTTCCAAATAAAACATGTTAATAAGTTTGTACATAAATGACCTCTTACTCGAAAACAAGATCTATATAAACATATAGAATTATGCAATAGTTGTGCCATCACTTTAAAAACATTCTATACATTATATAATTGTGGCGTGATCGCCTCAGTGAGCAATACACTGATTGAGGCTGGGTAATTATGCTGATATTGTCTGTTAAACATTATTGGTTGTAAGGAAGATATACTTAGAATAATAATGAAATAAATATATAAATTACGAGCATGGCGACTGATAACGTTAAGCACGTCATGGAGTAGGGAATGGCGACGGTCGGTAGAAGTGAGGAAAGGAATAAAGACGGCGACAAATTGGAAGGGGGTCATTAGTCAATTGGGTTTTGGCGCGCAGTCTGTCAGAGTGTTGCATATTGGTTATATTAGAAGGGATCTGTTAGAAGTACATTCATTAGTGTGTCTCTTTGCGTATTATGCCTAAAGGTCCTTATATATATACGTGTGTGGGTGTGTTCTTATCAATATTCTTTTTATGTGGGTGTGTGTGTGTGTGTGTGATTCTTCTAATGTCTTTTTGCCTTGCCTAGGGATGTTTCCGATGACGTTTATGCGCTAACAGATGCAATGCGAACATACCTGAATTTGCCTTGGCCAGCGATAATATTCTCTCCTTCGCTGGTTCTCCATCTTGCTGGGAGTCGGGTCACTGCAGACAGATTCATTGATGAACAAACAAGATGGACTTGAAATTTCAATTTTTATTCAAGGCAAATTCTACATCACGGATCCTGGTTGTTTTCGGGAGGCACCCACATTCCCGTCCGCTTAATCTGCCGCCTAGACCCTCTCTCCCCCGTCTCGTCATCACCGAAAGTTACCCAGAATTCAGTGTCACCTTCCAATTTCCGGTGCACACCATCTGGGCCACTCAAGGTGACTGAGTTTGACAGTTGTCAAAACTAACCCTGCTAAACTATTTAATGAGAAAATAAACATTCTTATTTTCTTTATTTCTAAGCTAATGAGAAAATAAACATTCTTATTTTCTTTATTTCTAAAAACTACCTAGATAGCATTTAAGCTGGAGCCCCTAATACAACAAGAGGAAAATAGTAGCAGGAAGGGAGAATGTAAATTCACTGAAATTAACGGAAGCGTCTCGAGCTCTTTTTGGGAGGCTGGAACTACCCGAGTTTAGATGGAATGATAGTGAACTGGATGTGTAGGTACAGACTTCCATTGAAAAAAGACAGGCGGTTCATGCCTCTGTGACTTGCATACAAAACCGCTACGGGGCCGCTGTCAGGGTTCATTGGTCAACAGATTGAAGAACACCCACGATTGACTTGAAAACAACTGCGATTAGCTTTAGAGGGAGAATATTCCAAGGAGCGAACCACCATCTATGCTATGAGGGAGATTGTCCGAACCGACAGAAACACGGAGAGGACATAACTCTGTTAGAGGAGCGGATATCCGGTTTAGCTAAAAGAGCCTTCACCGAGGATATGCTGAGAGAAAGTGGAGCCGTTGCAGCTTTATTGACGGCTATACTTTAAGGGATTGAGATGTCCGAGTTGATGTAATTAAATATAGCCCTGTCGGATTATAGGAGGCATTTTATTGGACCAGATTAGGGAGCAGATATGGGCGCGAATTCCCTGCCCCTGGTTACTAGAAGATGTTACGGGGAGATGCAGTTTTATCCGAGAATACCGACCGGGGTGGGCCTAGAAAACTCCACTTTGGATAAGAAAGGGGCTCCGACGGACATCAGAGAATGAGGAAACGACAAGGGGACACTATGCCCAATTTCAGGTAGTAATGGAATGGCTCATTTTACCTGTAGATGGGAGATGAATACGACAGAGTGTAGCTCGATCTGCGAGGTGCGTGGTCACTTCAGCCAGGTAGCTGGTGGATGTACGGACGATGCGTATCGCTGGTTAAGAAGATGAAAGGGCAAATAAAAACTACCCCCTGGCCCACCAGAGAATAAATGCGAGGTCAAGTGGTCTGAATGAAGGGACAGCCGAGGAAGGAGGCCGATGGAGCTACGACCGGATGACACTCACAAACTGGAGAGTAAGGCGATCTGAGAGACGAAAGGGCGTCTGAGTTGCTGGACCACTGGTCAGTCCAGTCATATGGCCCGAGGCTGCCCGAAAAGGAAATGTTGGCGTTGCCGGAAGAGAGGCCATCTGCGAAGAGAGTGCTCCCCAAAAGGGGAAGGGTCTCTAATGCAGAAGCAGGTACAGCAGCGTTTGCAGAGGGTTAAACATAAAGGAGGTCAAGGGTCAAGACAGATGGGAGTCCGCTGTGTTTCAAATGAGAATCGGGATCTTAGATGCCAGATGGTTATGGCGGCATTAAGTTGGCAGAGTGATAGATACAGGAGCATCGGTGACCATGGTTAAGTCCAGTGCTTATCAGAAGATGGCTGATCAAGGCCGATTGCACTCGATTGACCTGGAATTGACCCAAGCGAATCAATCCTGACTATCCCTGGTTCCCTACGAGGTAAAGGGGATGTCTGGGCAATTGCATGCTGATGTGGCGGCTGATTTGTATGAGGAGTTAATATTGGGGTATGATTGGCATAAAGAAATGGGAGCTACGTTCAGCTTCGTTCCGCCAACCCTGTAGCTAAAGGGAAGAAGTATTCCCATAAGTTACCGAGGACAGCCGGAGAACCTCCTGGTGATGATTTCAGAGGATGCGGGAAATTCCTCCCCGGACGCTGGTATCTACAACTTGAAGGGTTCAGGGACATAGGAGGGGAAGCCTTGATTGTTACCATGTGACCTCGAGAAGAAGAGGGAGACGGGAACTTAGAAGTGGTGATTAGTGATGGCATAGTGAGTTGAAGTGGGAGCTTCCCGATGCTGCTAACAAATCACTCCAACAAGACGGCACGAGTTAAACGTGGAACCCAGGTGGAACGAGCCTATCCTGTTGAGAGGGTCCAAAGAAGAGAGACATGGGGTACAGAGGAGTAATATGGAAGGCTGGAGAATCGTCAAGGATAAGAACATAGGGCGTGATGGCACTGCCTGTGTACCGAGGAGAGGTAATACAATTGCAAGAGCCCAATCGAGATATCATTGCCTCTAGCGATCGGGAATTGGGGTGTACGGATAAATGAGTGATACGGGTGACCACTCGTCTGTAAGGTGTATACCCTAGCGAACCCAATTCATAAAAGAAAAATAGAAGAGGAGGCGGTGTTTGATATTTTGGAGGCGCGAATAACTGAATAATCCATCTCTCCGTTGAGTTTTCTCGTGCTGATCGTGGAGAAGAAGGACGAAGTTCACAGATTTTGCGTTGATTTCCGGAAACTAAATGCTATTACAAAACTCCTAGCAGTGCCATTACTCCTGATAGACGACATACTGCCTTTGTTGGGCGGACGGAGGTGTTTACCACCCTGGACTTGAGATCAGGTTTCTGGAAAGTAGCCATTTATGGGGAGGATCAGATGAAGACGGCTTTTGCATGTCATGTGAGACAATTTAAGTCCAGGGGTATGCCATTTGGCCTCTGCAATACACCGGTTTTTTTCACAATCGATGGCGATAGTTTTAAGAGGGTTAGACAGGTTTGCAGTGGGGTTTCTGGACAATATATTAATTTTTTCAAGGAGCCGTTGGGACATTTGACATAAGCATTTGAGCGGTCACGCCAACATCAATTGAGAATAAAATTACCTAAATGTCAGTTTCTGAAGAAAAAACTAAGTCTTTGGGATTACTGGTTAATGAGTCGTGAATAAGACCTTATATAGACAAAGTGGAGGTTATCAAGTCTCTGCCTGAGCCGAAGACAGTTCGACAAGTGCGGGGTATGATCGGCTATTATCGCCGGTTTATACCTGCGTTTTGTCGGTAGGCCGCTCCCATAATAGGGTTAACGAAAAATCATGCCGTTATAAATGTACCCTTGAATGTTAGAGGGCCTTTGACGCTGGGAAGGAGCAATTGACTGCTATACCATTGCTGGCGTATCCGGACCTGAGTAATTTCCAGTATACTTCCTGTCGCATAAGCTATCCGAAACCAAGCAGAGGTGGCCAGGGATTGAGAAGGAACCTTTTGCGATTGTATATGCGTTACAAAAGCTAAACTATTATTAAGATGGTGTCGAGTTCTTGGTGAAAACTCACCACAAACTGTTGAGATATCTGTTTGAGGCAGATTCGACGAACAAGAAGATCCAGCAGTGGCCACACAAGTTCTCCGGCTTTCAGTGCTGAATCGAATACTTGCAAAATAAGGGGAATAACTACGCGGAACTTTTATCCTTGATTCCAGACCAGCTGAAATCTGAAGCTATTCCATTGGAGCCGGGTATGAATGGCAGGGCTTTCTAGGTAGGAGTGATTAATTCCCATAGCGTAAGGGAAAGACCAACTGAAGTGAGATGGAGGCAACGGAACCTGAACCTGTACCCGGCCCATATTGGGCCGCAGTTATCGAGAGAGCTCAAGAAGATAAAGAATTAGCGAGGTTAAGAGCCCGGGTGGAGAAAAGTCGAACTCAAAACTATACACTCCAAATGGAGAAATGGGACTAACAATGGTAGTACCAGCCCAACTCCGGAGTGAACTCCTGGAGCAAGCGATGAAGGGCAGGATACTTGTGGATCGAAAACCCTATGAGTCAATATTTAGAAACTATTATTGGCCGGGACTGGCCAAGGAGGATGTGGAATGGGTACACCGATGTGTAAGACTAACAGTAGATATCAACCGCTTGCTCAACATGCGGGAACGGATGTTCCGCAGTATCCCTTTCAGAAATTGAGCCTTGATATTACCGGACCCTACCCAATAACAGAGCGTTGTAATCAATATATCGTGAGCGTGTAGATTAGCTCACTAACTGGCCAGAGGCCTATCCGGTATCAGCAAAGACTGCACAGATCTACCTTTGGTATGGGTCTCCAGAGCAATTATTCACCGACAATGGCGCAGGGAACGTAAATAAAGTTATGTAGTAAGTACTGAAAGGTCTGGGGGTGTTGACCCCCCCCCCTTATCACTCCCATAGTAACTCAAAGGTTGAGCGATTTCATGAGATGCTAGTGGATATCTTGAGTAAACAAGTTACTGACAATCCTGCGCAGTGGGATCGGTTCTTCACACAGGCCTTTGCAGCAGTGAGATTCATGATGAAATAAACCTCGGAATTTTCGCCATTTTACTTGGTATTTAGGAGGGATGTGATTCTCCCGATCGACAATCTCTTGAAGTCGCGTAGAAAGTATCTGCAGGAAATGGAAACCTCCGATGAAGAAAGGTAGTCTATTCAATAAGATGTGGATCTTATGAGAACACTTTCAAATCGGTGAAAGAGGGAGATGACGTCAGCCTCTCGAGAGTCTCAACCGACCGGATATAAGAGCCAGTCGTAGCGGGTTCCCGATCAGAGAAACACGGACGGTGTTGGCGCTGAGGGTGACCCTGAGGAGGGGTCACATGGAGAGAGTGAGACCTCGAGATGATTACAGTTTTTGAGAGGAAGGAGATGAACTTCCTCTATCTTTACTGAAAGAACAACTGTCGCAACGATCGGAGCGGGGTCAAATTCTGGTATTGATTATATATATATATATATATATATATATATATATATATATATATATATATATATATATATATATATATATATTGGTTGGGCATAGCGTCGAATGAGATTTAAAAAAAATGTTTCGACAGAATTAAAAAAAAAGGGAAATTTGAGTTGATCCCTTCGTGTAAAATTGTACAAGGTTGTTTTTTTTTCTGCTCCACTGTAAGCTGAAATAGGGAATCATTATTTAAGTTTTGTGAAAAAAACGCGTCAAAAGGAGCATATATGAAGAAAAAATGAAATGCTGTTTTGGCATTAGAAAGCGCGCAGAAAAAAAACAAAAAACAAAGAAAAGACAAAACACTCCCTTCTGTGTTAGGAGGGGGTAGATAGATGCGTATATGCGTAGGCAAGCATACTACCTGACGTTGGGTAATGTCAGTTGGGGGTTGTGAGCAGAGGTATCTCGTGTCGTGACTACCTCTTACTGACTCCCGTTCGTGCATTGTGTTAACACCGATTTTTTATCAGTTAAAGAGAGATAACTTAAGCGACTTATGTGCGAAAAGCGATATGGAAATTTGGTCTGACGGCCTTTCATAACATCGAAAATTTAATACATAATTTCTGAGAATTTGTCTTTAATGTTTTTCAACGAGAATAACTAACGGTATTAATTTTGACGATTAAATTAATTTTTGAAAAGATTTTTCTTCAGTCTAGGAGGATTATTCGCAGGAAACAAAAGCCGAGGTGACTTTTTTTCTAGATAGATTGGTTGGGAACAATTGACAGTATTATTTTGGGATGATCAAATTGATTTTTGATAAGAATGTAAAATTTCCTCAGTCTTTGAGGAGTTTCCCTTTAGTAGCGGGAGCTTATCGATTCCTTCTATGAGAATGTAGCAACTTGAGTTATTAAGAAAGTGTTTTTTTGTTTTATTCACTCCTTTCAGCGTTAGAAGCTGATTTTATTTTTTTTCTTTATATAGGCTTTTCACTGTGAGTAGATGCTGGATGTGGCGGTCGAACCTGGAGTAATTATTCGAAGTAATTTCGGAGTATAACGCCTCCCTTTCAAATTTTTTTATTTTATACTGCTCTGAATTGAAAGAATTCTGGAGAACAAAATTGGAAAAGTAAATTGAGCATTAAATTAACATTCATTTACAGATAGTTGAAATTGGAATTTAAGAATTAAGTTATTACGAATATTATTCGTAGATTATTTTGCTTGCGGGGCCTGAAAAAAACGACGCATTTTGGTATCTGATTTTTTTTTTTTCATTTTTTTTTATTACAAAAATAAGAGAGCCGGAAGAAAGAAAAAGAACGAGAAAAGGATGGATTGGCAGAGTGGAGCGCGTCCCTGTAATTTACGAGGTGTGTTTGTCGGCTATAGACCCCGCCGACAATAATCTATCTCGCATGAGTGTCCTTTTCGGCCTCGGAAACCGTCCTGTTACTCGTGGGCAGGCTATACTTGGGTTAAGAGGGAGGGCAGTATACAGGGGAGTGCTAATGGGATGTGTGTTAACGGCTGCGGTAGTGTGGTGTGCAAAAAGACGAATATAATGAAAATAAGAGGGTGATAAATGTTTCGATCGAGGCTGGTTACGCTGATTGCAACAGAAACCCCGGTCCAGAGCCGCCTGCAGTTCAGATGACGCCACCTAGGGAAAACGCAGCTCCTGATGCCCAACTGGAAGGAAACGCGTCGAAAACCCTCCGAACGACGAAATACGGATGCACTAAGAACGATGGGAATTTTTTTTTCTTCTCTTTAATTTTTCTCTCTGTTGTATTGTAATTCTTACATGGCACAAATCTGTGGATTACCGAGGGAAATTCCATCTGTAACCAGTCACGGATAGAGGAAGTCAATTAGTTCAATAAAAATCGGGTACTAAATTACCAAGATTAGGGCTATTATGAAACTGTACTTGTTAAATTAGGAAACACATCCGAGTCCGTAAAAAAATTTGGAGACTGGGAGACAACTTTTATTTCATTAAAATAATCTGAGTAACGTGTTGACCTGTTGAATTGAAAAAAAAATAAAAAAAAGGATAATTCTGTGAATAATATTGGGGGAAAAGGGTATAAATATTGTGAGCTTTTGATTAAAAAACATTGAGTCCACGAAAATATTGGAATAAAGAGGGGCAACTTTTGTGAGCCTTTGATTGAAAAAAATAATTCCGAGTAACTTTGCGAAAAAAAATGAGTAATCTTTGGAAATTTTAATAAAGGAATTTTTTTGAAATAATTCTTGCGAATTGTAATTAAGAATTTTTCAGTAACTGAATTGAAAAGAAGTGACATAACTTTTTATTGAGAAAATTCTTAAGTTATCATTGTACATGGTAAAGGAAAGAAGGCACCTTCCATAGTGCATGAACATTTTTTTTCAGTTTGAATAATTGCGAGGGAAGGACTGTCAATTTTGTAACTTTATTGGAACTTTGAACTTGAACATTTGGATTTTTATAAACATTTTTTTGAACTTTTGTGTAACTGAAAAGGTGAATAGCTCTCGTGACGAGCAAGGGCCCAGAGCCGTCCTCTGTAGGTTGTTTGCTATATTTCCTAAGAGCTGAACCAACAACGGAAAAGAGGAACAGCAAATGAAACCCAGCTGGTGCCAATAACAGTGAGAGAGCTGTGTGGCACATGATTTAGACTCATTCGTTTGGATGTAAGCGAATGCGTCTAATAGGGGGCGGATGTGGTGCGACCGCTTCAGGGAGCGATACCGCTTCCCAATGGGGGAATTGAGATCCCCCTAAACACTGAGTAGGGCCGGATAATAATGCTAATATTGTCTGTTAAACATTATGGAATACCCGGACAACGGCGGGTAACCTATTTGAAAGATTGAATTTTTTATCTGTGCCTAAATCAAAACGTGGATTCCATGAACAAAAGTTCTTTCTTAGAACTGCACGCCTGTGGAACTCTGTTCCGTCTGCTTGCTTCCCACCTGACTACAACTTGGATGCGTTCAAGTCCAATGTTAACAAATTCCTAATGAACTGCCCCCTTAAGTAAACACTTCATCAAATCTCAATACTAGCGTAATGTACTTGCAATACCCCTTATCTCTGAGTGGCTTCCGGGCCTTGATAAGTGGTGATCAGTGTGTAAAAAAAAAACAAAAAAACAAAAAAAAAACGTATAAGTTTATTGTTTGTGATAAAATGACAAGATATATTTTTTTGAAAATAAGAACGAAATATGATTTCATTCTTGGCTTTGTGAGCCCCGGCCCGGGGATGTATAGTTTTCTGAGTAGGAGACGTCAAAGTGACAACCATTCGGCGCATGTGAATGAATTTGATTTCTGATCCCAAATTTGCAAGCTTATGAAGGTTTGCAAGTTTGTACAAGCGCAAGGGTTCGGGAAATTCATTAATAACGTGTTGAGATCTGATTGGTCTGGGGAACAGCTTATTCTACTCCTATCACATTCAACACATTCCAATACAAGCAAATACCCGGGACAGAAGACAGGAGGTTGGAGCCAAATCTAGAGGCAAGAACACTAACCGAAGAGAACACAACCCACCGCATTTTTCCTCACAGTTGCCATCGTGAAGAACTAAGAATAAGATTCCGGACGGTTTTCTCATGTAATGCAAATTACATGAATTAACTTTTGTAGACTAGAAACCTCTGTGTGTGTTTTCTTTTGTTTTGCATAAAAAAGCTAATTGATTTTCAGTGACGAGGGACTTGGGAGCTGACGACGACGCCTGCAACGCGGAAAAAAATCTTGTAAACAACTCATGAAGAGAACGATCACGACCATTGCTCCTTCACCGGGGTCATATATCACATCTGTTGACCTGCGGCGACAGTTTTTACAGAGTATTTTTTTTCGCTTTGAATGGTCTACTTGCAACTAATATCTTAGCTGTTGAGGCCGTAATGTTCAGAACAAAAACATATATAAAAAGTTAGAAAGAAAAGGGATCGTCATATTTATCGTACACTACTTCCTCCTTTGCTTGTTGACACTACTTTGTCTTCTTTTTCTTTTGTTTCCTTCTTCTGTATGTATCATTGTCTTATTTTTTCTTTTTAATTCTTATAATTATTTTGTTCACATAAACGCATATGTACTTACCTCTACAAACATTTACGCAATAACGCGCACATACACATGTTATAAACTCCATAATCAAGAAAAATGTAAGTGTAAATAAAAACTCATTAATTCCCTGAAACAATTTGCAGTTTCGTCATATAAGACAACGGATGAAAACAAAAGATAAAAGTTCATTGCTTAAAGCAAAAAAATAAAATATAAAAAATAAAAATAAAATAATGATTAAATGCGATTCGTCTTGGTAAGAACTATATTATGAAGCGACTTAATGAATTACACTTAAGGGAAAGTTGGTACATTCATACACACGCACACACACACATATATATGTATATATATATATATATGTATATATATTTAAATACATACATGCATATATATTTAAATACATATATGCATATACTTATTTATATATACATATATATATATATATATATATATGTATATATATGTGTGTGTGTGTGTGTGTGTGTATGTGTGTGTGTGAATGTGCAAAAGGGGAAAGAGCAGAGGAAGGAAGAAACCCATAGCTATGTACATGTATTTATGTATATCTTAATAAAAACACGAAGAGAGAGGGGTGAGCAAAGAAATCATATGAGAGAGTGAAGGAAAGCGAAAAGCAAACAAAAAAAGTATAAATACATTGAATGAATTACTCGAAGCAGAAATTTAACTTTATATTTTTTCGATACCTTGTCAAAAAATCCTTCCAGGGATGTGTGTAAAAAATTACAAAATTCAACATTTCAAGCAATAGATAACTTGCATTACAAAATGTTCATGAAGCTCAACGTAAAAAAGTCTATATTTTACTAAGATAAAACTAAAAACAATATATATATATATACACACATTATACATATATATATATATATATATATATATATATATATATACTACTGAAGTCTAGAAAATCATAGCACTGAGTTATTACGTCAAGTTCTCAAAGAATGACACACAAGTCTTGCCGTGCAGCTTGCTTAAAAGGCAGACACGTGCACTACTAATAAGGTCGACTAATGAACTGAGTACACTTAAAAAGTAATTAATTTTATACTCACGCCTGATTCAAAATAAACGTAAAGGGGAGTTAATACTCAATAATACAATATTATTCCAATTAAAAAAATATGGGTTAGTAATACCAACCCCAGATTATCCACACCAAACAAAATGCTTGATATGCATTTATATATATATATATATATATATATATATATATATATATATATATATATATATATATATTTAGTAATGTGATTGATTATATCGAGCTTATTATATATCTAAATTACAACGAGCACTTTTTCTTTCCTGTACTTTAATTAAACTATTAATTTCACTATTACATTAAAATACACTCTGCTCTTTAGACTATTGTTCTAATCTCCTTTAAATTATATATATATATATATATATATATATATATATATATATATATATATATATATATATATATATATATATATATAAAAAACTGAATGTGTGTGTGTCTGGTCTCTAATAGGCTCATATATGGTTAACTATTTTAAAAAATGATTACATATAATGATAGAAGATGTATGGAGACACAGGAATCGGTATGATTGATCTGGCAGAACGGTGGTTCATTAAAATTGTGGGGTCTGCGTTCGTGCCTGGTCCACAAAGTATGGAGAGAAAAAAATTACAAATAAAAAAAAAACATTTAAAAGTGTTTTTGGTATAGATGTACATAGGAAGACGTTGATTAGTATGTTTTAATTTAAATATGGATAGTACATAAAATTGCGGGGTCTGCGTTCGCACCTGGTCTCCATAGAATGGAAATAGGCACAAACTTTAATAAAGATTTTTCATATCTATCTGCGTAAGTATACTTTGATAATTAAGTTTTAGTTTGAAGAAATATGGTACGACAAAATTATGAGGTGTTCGTTCGCACCTGACCTCCATAGAATGGAAATATGTCACAAAGTTTAACAAGGTTTTTTTTATATAGATCCACATAATATTGTGATAAGTGTTTCAGTGTGAACTGGTATGGTATAATAAATTATGGGGTTTATCAATTTTATTTTTACTTTAACCTTTTTTGCTTTGGTCTTAATACCCCCAAATTTACAATCTACCTTTTCATAGCCTATCATACTTTCATAAATCAAAGTCCATTTTCCGTAGGCTGTTTTTGAACCCAGTCAACGACGGGTACTTTTGTTAGTATATATAAATATACAAATATATATATATATATATATATATATATATATATGTATATATATATGTATGCATATATATATATATATATATATGTGAGTGTGTGTGTGGGTGTGTGTGCATTACTTTCTTGGATAATTTGTATGTAAGCAAAAGGAGTGTTTTTTTTAGGTTTAGACGTGATTTGTTTGTAAGGCGTTTTCTCCCCATATCATAACGATAGATTTATTTTAGTCTTTCCTCTCATTTTTTCATCCCCCCCCGATAAGTTTATTTTATTTTAGTCGCTCCCCACGTTTAAATTCGTTTCCCTATTATAATAAAATATTAAAAAAAGATAAAAAAAAAAAGAAAAACCTCGATTCGGCTTTTGAAAAGTCAGGGCGAGACCTGGTTGGCCGACTTTACCCCATTATGTTTTTGTTTTCTAAAACGTCATTTAATGTTTTGGATACAAAAAAAAAACAGTCTTTCCTTTTTAATAGCTAGAATAAAGTGTTGTATCCTCCCTAACATAATGAAATTTCTGAAGACTCGGTACAATCTGAGTTTAATTAAAAATTATACTCTATTCTCTTGGTAAAACGTAAAATATGGTCAACGCCAGATACATATTATTTCTAATCTTGCGTTAGAAATAATGTATCCCCTTCGTTTATTTTATTCTAAACGGCAAAGAAAAAAAAACGAAATTACATCAGTGACATAAAATAGAGAATGCATTTATTCATTTTTTTTTTGATAAATTAGCATTTAATCTAGATACATTTAGAACAAATTATACCCAATTGTGGAGGGATACAGGGAGTGTTCTTTCGTGCTCTGATAAATTGCGTTTTTCGCGGTATGTTGCAATATTACACGAGCGGGGTCGTAAAAAAATTCACGCTTCATTTTCATAAGAAATTGCAACATTTAATATATAACACGTTTGGTTAGTCAAAAAATGAAAATACAGATGAAAATATCATTAACTTGTCCTCGCAGAAACTGTCTCCTGTTGAGTGGTTAGTACTGGATCACGGTTTAGAATTTTGTGTTCAACCTTCTGGTATTAAACGTGAATATGTATTTTCGGAATTCGAAATACTTAATGATCAGGATGTGAGGCTTACACCTGTCTCTGAAACCAAAACAAGGGACCTAAAAGCTAGATTAAATGACCTGGATCATAGCTATGCTAGTACACTAGTATTCCATTCAGACTTTAAATGGCTCAAAGAACACTTTGTTGTCATTAAGACTCTGCGAAATCATATCTAGACCGGATAAGTGCTCGGGAGTGGTTGTGATAAATCACCATGATTATGTTGATAAAATGGTGATTCTTCATAACACTGAAAAATTTATAAAATTAGGCCCTAATTCCACTGCTTCCTTAGAAGCTACATTTCAGAAGAACTTAATAAAGTGGGTAAAAGTAGTGAACTCTCTTCTGACGTAGCTAATAAGATCAGACACTTAGGCTCTATCCGCCCCAAGCTGTAGGGCTTACCTTGAACCCATAAAACGGATATTCCTTTGAGGCCTATTATTTCTATGGTAGAGTCTGCACAACACAAGGTTACAAAATGGATCTTCAACATTTTACAGCCAGTAGCGAATTATTTTAGTAATTTCTGCTTAAAAGATTCATTTTAGTTTCTTAATGTTATGCAAAATTATAAAGTTGCCAATAAATTCATGTTCTCCTATGATATTATCAACTTATTCACTTGTGCCCCTATTTTGGAGATAATATATATCATAACTGATTTTTATATCGTAGTCAGATATCACCTCTTTCTATTCCTGAAAATATATTTATTGAATTTTTGAAATTTGCCACAACATCGGCTGAATTCATTTTCAACGATATAATGTATCGAGAAATAGATGACGTGGCAAGGGGCTCGGTCATTATGCCAATAATGGCGAATATATTTGTGGATTTCTATGAACACAATTGTTTTCTGTGCCCATGAAACCGCTAGTCTACTTTCAATCTGTAGATTATACATTTTGCCTATTCAATAATCAAACAGAGGTAAAAAATTCGTCACTTTACTCAATAAAATGCATCCCGTATTAAAGTATACTCATGAGGGTGGAAGCAATTCTAATTTGGCCTACCTTTCTGTATTGATTACGAAATCTCCATTTAATTATCTGCCATCAATTTACGGTAAACCAACGTTTACTGGTCTGTATACTGGGTGGGATTCATTTTGTTCTAAGAAACGAAAGTATAATTAGATTTGGACCTCAACACATCGTGCCCTCATGATTTGTTCACAATCCAAATTGGATGATGAACTAAAAATGATTACTAATACTTATATACAATAATGGGTACCCTCTTGATATGATCAACTCCGTCATAAAAAAGAAAATACATATTTTCCCAAATAAAGTCTAAGGCGGCGAAAAATGTCTAATTTACATTCGTTTAACTTGGTTAGGGGTAGTAAGTTAAACATTCGCCAAACAGATTAGCTCAGCTGTGGAACTTTGCAATTTTTCCTCCAATGTGCGTGTAGTGTTTGCGACGAAACCATTATTGCCACGCTCTCGAAAGGATGATCTGCGCCGCCTTCATATGAATAATGTTATTTATCAATTCAAATGTAGTTCCAGTGAAAACTACGTTCGCAGAACGACTCTCAGGTAAGATGGTTGCACCCCATATGTACCTAGCAAACTCCGGAATGGAATCAACAAAAAAACGGAAGTTTTGAGCAATACGTGTGGTTCTGCTATAACAGATCATTTGCTTAAAAACCCGCGATGTGCACTGAATTTCAGCAGTGACTCATTTTCTATCCTATGTCACGTTCACTCGTTATTTTATTTGAAGGTCTTGGAGACTATTTCCGTCCGGTTAAAGAGACCTTCTCTCTCTAAGCAGAAGGATTGTCTTTTAGGTTTGGGCGTGATTTGTCTCCATGGCGTTTTCTCCCCATATCATGACGATAGATTTATACTTTAGTCGTCCCTCTCATTTTTTTTCTTTCCCCCCTGTAAGTTCATTTTATTTTAGTCGCTCGCTACGTTTAAATTTGTTTCCTACAACAACAACAACAACAACAACAGCAACAGCAACAGCAACAACAACAACAACAACAACAACAACAATAATAATAATAATAATAATAATAATAATAATAATAATAATAATAATAATAATATGTAAACAAGAAAGAACACCCTCGATTTGGCTTTTGAAAATAAAGGGCGAAACCTGGTCGGCCAACTCCATTATCTATTTTTTTTTCTGAATCTTCATTAAATATTTTCCCTCCGTCCTTCATGGATACCAAAAAAAACTCAGTATTTCCTTTTTCATAATTTATATATATATATATATATATATATATATATATATATATATATATATATATATATATATATATATTTACAGATATCTGTTAATATATATATATACATATATACGACTATTTTTTATTTTTGCACACGTTATTGGCTACACATTGTCACGAGAATATATGCATATATATGTATATATACTTATATATATAATTGTATATCTATCTATCTATCTTCTATATATCTATAAAAACAGAGATGTGTGTGCCACAGACGATTTCTGATTGGTTAATCCAATAATCACATCTCCTAAAAAACAATGGTTTCTACGCTCTTACCTTTACCATAAAATATTATGGCTTTATTTATTGTCCATCTTGGAAGGGTTTAATTTTTTAATAACTTGTTATTTACAAATTTAAAAAATACGAAACTATTATACGAAACTAAACTACACGAAATCAAACGCTCCTACAAACTTAGTAGTAGTACTAGCAAGCACACGCGCACACACGCACACACACACGTTCACTACCGTCACGTTGTTATGGCAACCAAACCCGCTGACTTACATAAACAGTAAACACACACAGTAAATGTGATTTTCTTCATTTTCTCATTTCACTCGTGGTCTTAAATTCATTTCGGGTTTGTATTACTGTACACATATATTCGAATAAGTTGCCAAAAAACAAATATATAACAAATAAATGTTATCAACGGCAAGATAAATTACTTTTCTACCAAACTGGATATATTTTTCGTGTTTTTATTCAATTTAACATGTTTATTCAGCTCGAAAAGCATACAGTGTTTACCGATGTATTGGAAAATTCAAGATGGCGGCCGATTCTCTCTTTAACACGGTAAGTTTGGAAAAAGGTGTAATAAATAAAAAACCGGTTAAAATACTGTTAAAAACTCGCTCAATATATGTTACCGTGACATAGGTTGACATATATTCGGCGGGTTTTTAATAGTGTTTTGTATAGTTTTTTTTATTTATAACACCTTTTCCCAAAATTACGGTGTTAAAGAATGTGTGAGACGCCATCTTGAATTTTCCAACACATCGGTAAACACTGTATTCTTTTCGAGCTGAATAAACATGTTAAATTGAATAAAAACACGAAAAATATATCCAGTTTTTATCGGTTTTTTTACCTTCTCTGCAGAAGTACAAAAAAAAAACAAAAAAAAAACGGAAGATACTTTTACAGAATGTTAAACTAACCCTAACCGATGTTTTATGTTTAGTTTAGGAAAAGTCAGAAGAAACAAAAGTCATTATTGCATGAAATATACGTATTTAGTTGAAGTATTGTTTATGTCAATTCTTTCGAAGAAATTTAGCAAGATTATCTGTAAACCAGGAAATCGGTAAAATGTCATTATGGATGAATACTTGTCTATTATAATTTCTACCCTTGACAAAAACTTAGCCATAACAAAAGAGATTTATTGTTCAGATTGTTTTTGAGATTGATTTCTAAAAAGATATTTTAGAAATAAAATCGACTTTAAAATTAAAGACTTAAATTACAATAATTGAATTTAAACATTCTTATTTCAATATTTGGCACATAACACCTGCAAAAATGACTACAATGTCAGGATTTCATTTTATTTCAGAATCGATGGCAAATTGTGTAGATTGATATCTCATTATATTAAATACTAATATTTAACATTAGTTTATCATTTAAGCCGATAAAAAGCCCTTTTTTTTCGAGTCATAAAAGGATTTGGAGTTTCCTAATCAACCTTTCGGGTGCAGTTGCACGCTCTCAAAATAACTAAAGTGTTGGCTTTAAAAAAATTGGTTCATTAAAACTAAACAGGTTTAGTTTTAATAAAAAAAAAAAAAAAATTTAAAAATCGCTTTGGTAATTAGATATGTCGTATGGTTATCACTAATCGCTGAATAAAACCGCTAACGAGTTGAATGATTACGACATAAAATTAAACTCGGGTTCCTGAAACGGAAACTTCGTTTGTTTTTGTTTTTTTCTTATCAATATATTTACATTGTTATTTTGTTTTCATTTTCAATCATTCGAACAGTTTTCTTTTTCAAGTAATCCAAGTTACAAAATTCCCACTGTTTACTATGCTAAAATCACAATGACTAATGAATACCTATTAACCCTTATCCTTGAGTGGCCTCTGGGTCTTGATAAGTGGTGACACCCATGTAAAAAAAATCACTCGAACAGTTTTCTTTTTATAATGTACAGTTTTAAAAGTTTAAAAACTATATAGTTTTTACTTCAGGAAAATTAATGGGTCAGTTTTTACGATGTGCCCTGTTAAAATACTGTTAAAAACTCGCTCAATATATGTTACAGTGACATAGGTTGACATATATTCTGCGGGTTTTTAATAGTATTTTTATAGTTTTTTATTTATAACACCTTTTCCCAAACTTACGGTGTTAAAGAGGGTGTGAGACGCCATCTTGAATTTTCCAACACATCGGTAAACACTGTATTTTTTTCGAGCTGAATAAATATATTACATTGAATAAAAACACAAAAAATATATCCAGTTAGGTAGAAAAGTAACTTATCTTGCCTTTGATAACATTTATTTATATATTTGTTTTTGACTATTTTTTCGAATCTATGTGTACAGTAATACAAACCCACGATATGAATACTCACGTTGTTATATATATATATATATATATATATATATATATATATATATATATATATATATATAAAAATGAGATTATAGCAGTTAAAAAAACATTTTTAAACCACACACACACCTTTTTCAAAGTGATCAGAAATCGTATAAAAGTAAAAAGGGTAAATTTTTACTTACTTTCCAACTTAATCACCTTTAACGTGACTTTTACAGTTTTTTTTAAATGGAATTCATTTACCGATACAAAAGAAATGATAAGTAAATAAATCCATAAATAAATATTATAAATGGTTTATTTTAATACTTGGCAGGATGCGGAGGAAAATGAATGAAGGGGGAGGGGAATAAAATAAAAACATTTTGGAAACAGAGTAAGTTTGAAAGAATTGCTTTGCACAGAAAGAAATTAATGAAAAAATAAAATTAAATTTCTTTTCTTTCTTGATTTTTTTTTAGTTTTTTATGAAAAAGGAAGTCAAAATTAAGACTATAAAAAACATTTTTTATTAAGAGCGAACCTCAGTCGTCAGGTCTGTAAAAAAAGACGTGGAATAATAAATGTTTTCTAATACAAATTGTTTTTACTTATGTGTTCATTTGTCTCTTTGAAGTTCGTTTGTTTAATATATCGGTTTGCAATATAATTTTGTCATTCTGTCAGACTCAAATTTTAAATCTATATATCTATAAAAGTGAAAGTGTGTGTGTGTGTGTCTGTGTACATTTCCCTACGAAATAACTCTGTCAATTTTTAGTCTACAGACTCGAAATTTGATATACAGGGTACTGAGATTTGGAAAAATCTATGTGATCGGTTTTTAGCCAGAAATTTTGCGATTAAGGGGTCAAAGTTCAACGATTTGAGCTTTGAGAACTCTACCAAACTTCTCCGACAATTTTGGGTCTACACACTTGAAATTTTAGATATAGCTTCCGTGGACATGGATCTAAATAATAACTTGATTTGAGCCCAAAACAATAAATTTTCAGGGGTCATAATAGGGGTCAAAGTTTAAAAAATTACCCCCTTTTTTTGCTCAGCATACACCTCCAAACACCCGGGCAACGCCGGGCACCCATGCTAGTATATATATATATATATATATATATATATATATATATATATATATATATATATATATATATATATATATACTCCTGATAAAAAAATTGTAACTGTAATTAAAAAGAGTATCGAAAATAAAAACGCAATCTCACTAATATTCATTTTATAAAATTAGGTATTATACACGTGGTTAAAAATTATATGTCCAGGGTGCAAATTCCAGCCTGCTGTACGAAACGTGCATGAAAATATTCAAAAATCAAATGTAATTTGTTCTTCCTCAATGAGCTTTGATGACTTGAAAAGTTTTTTGGGCATGCGAGAAATAAGCGTTTGCTTTAAATCGTGAGGGATTTCACTTAATTTTCTGCAGATTGCTTCACAAATTCATTTTTTGTTCAATATATCAATATAGCACAGCTATATTATTAATTAATTAAAAAAAACAGATGAACTAATGCGCCGGATGCGATGGCGAGCAAATTTCATCCTTAAAAATGAAAACGTAGACAAAAAAGAATGCTCTGGTTTTAAAACCCTTAAAAATGCGAAAACAGTAGACCTTTTGATAAACTTTGAAAATTACCTTTTAAACGTAATTAAAAACTTAGAATTCCACAGTCAACATTACAATTTCCAAGGGAAACTACACAAAAGCGTTAGAAAACTCAACAACTCTAATAAAATCTTTATAAAAGCAGATAAAACTAGAAACTTTTATAAAATAGATAAACAAGCATATAACAATCTAATCACAGAAAACATTACAAAACACTACAAAAACTAGATACAAACGAATGCGACTAGATAGATATAATGAATACTGAAAGTAAATAAATTACCGATAAATTAAAAATTAGCGATATAGTTGGAAAATCGAAACCTAGAGAGCCATGCCTTTTGCTTAAAGACCACAAATGGGACTTTAATAATTATCCCAGCACCCAAGTAAACTAGAGATAGGTAGAATTAACAAAACAATACTTTCTAGACTAAACAAACAAATCAAACAAGACATAGTATTAAACCAGTAGGCAAATACTGCCGAAGCAATCCTCTTGTTTAAAAATAGAGAAAACAAAGATAAATGTACATTTATACAGTTCGACATCATAGATTTCTATCCCTCGATATCCGAAGAACTTTTTAAAATTGCCCTAGAATTTGCCGAGGCATACACTGATATATCCTCGGAAGAAATCAACATCGTTAAAAAATGTAGAAAATCAGCTCTAATAAATAACAATACCCAATGGATAAAAACTAAAATGAGAAATTCGTTTGATTTGGCGATGGGTGCCAGGGATTCTGCAGAGACATCAGATCTTGTAGGAGTATTCATTCTATATACCCTCACAAGCATATTTGATACGACGGATATCGGCCTATATAGAGATGACGGTCTAGCTATAATAAAAGACTCCAACAAAATCAAGGGAGATAACTTTAAGAAAATCATACACAAGGAAATGAAAATATTAGGCCTTAAATCAGACGTATCAGCTAACCTAAAAATAACAAACTTCCTAGACGTCACGTTTAATTTAGATAAAAAACACATATGAACCTGTTAAGTTTGCAGGGTGAAACAAGTAACGTAGAAAGCAATACAAATGACGACTCAACAAACAAAGGTAGATCAAATAAGAAGTATACTAGGAAAAGGTATATTTACAGGATATTTACATAATGGTGTCAAATAAGAGAGTCTTTGCTTGAGAAACATATCCGCTCTCGGCGGCTTTCGGTGGCTTCTGGTGAACACACACTCAGACTAACTGAGTCTTCCTATTTATGTGTAATTACTATCCACATATGCAAATGAATGTGTGCCACCACAACACCCTCCTCCCAAGATTTTAAGTCGCACAGATTTCAATATCTTTTTCTCTTGGAATTAAACATTACTGGTTAATTAAACTTTCTTTTTCTACCTGATCTTCGGGGTTCAGGTGTATATTGAGGTGGTTCCAAATTAAAGGAGTCGTATAGATGTCCATGGATTCTCCTCTTCGACTGCTGTTGTATAATAACCATCTTGAATGTGGCGTTTTTTTATTTGGTTCAGGTGTCTTTTATGTATATTTTGTGGACCTTTAATCATGTATGTACAATCACCAATGCGTTTATCCACTAGTCCACATTCCCAGTAAGACGTGTTATTTCTGTAGCACTTGAAATATACTCGATCTCCCGAGTTATATTTCTATCTTATCATGTGTGTAATGTTTCGGACAATTGCCTGTCTTGGCAATAGTTTATCAAACGCTGATTTCACCTTCCTGGCAAACATTAAATCAGCTGCTGATATGTTTGACGGGGTATTAGGGTGCGGTGTTATCCTATATATTTGCAAAAATTGTTGCAAAGCTTTTTCCGTTGGTATCCCAATGGATTTTTCAACGCTCGTTTTAACGTGTCCACGAACCTCTCCGCGAGGCTGTTCGATCTTTCATGATACGGGTGAGTAGTGATATGCTTTACTTGGAACGTGTCACAAAATTCCTTAAAGTCTGTGGATATGAATTGAATTCCATTGTCAGTGACCAGTGTGCCTGGTACACCAAATCGTGTAAATAACTCGTGTAGGAATCCTATTAAGTTGTTCGTTGTTGGATTCTTGCAATGCATTACCTCAGGCCATTTTGTATAACTATCTATTACCATTAAGTAGTAAGTTTCTCCTACTGGACCAGCGAAGTCCGTGTGCATTCACGACCATCGGTGGTCGGTTTTCGGCCAAGGTTTGTGTACTATAGGTGGGGGTTTTGCCGCTAACTGGCATCCATAACATCTATTTATTGTTGTAGCTATGCCGACGTCCATGTTACGCCAGTATATGTAGCTTCTCATTTGACACTTCATCCGATTTATCCCCGGATGTCCTGTGTGGAAGTCTCTCAAAATCCTCTTCTGCAACGTTTTAGGTATTACTACTCTCTCACTATATAATAACACATCGTTACATATGGAAAACATTTCCTGAACCTTTTTGCCATTTATAATTTTTTCTTTTATATCATTTATATATTCATCTTTATCGGCTTCTCTTTTAATGTCCGACATTGTTACCAGTAGTTCTTTAATGCTGTTTGGTACCATATTTTTCATTTCGACGTCTGTTCGAATTGCTGCAATCACTGATTCTTCCAAATTATGTTTCTGTGGTATCAGTCTTGAAAATCCATCCGCATGGCAAATCTTTTTCGATGCTAGATGTTGTAGCTGGAAATTGTAATTCAGTAGGATCGTACCTCAGCGCAGCAATCTATTTGCGGTGTATACAGGCAATCCTTTTTTGGATCCGTAGATTGTGACTAATGGTTTATGGTCGGTTTATAGTATGAACTGTCTACCATATACATATCGGTGGAATTTAGTCACTGAAAGATTATATTCAACGCTTCTTTTTTCAATCTGTGAATACGCCTTCTCTGCTGGAAGCAGCGTTCTTAAAGCGTAAGCTATCGGCTTTCTAGATCCATTAGGCATGTTGAATGCATGCTCCTATGCCGTAGGAACTAGCGTCACTAGCGACGACTATATTAAATTTTGTATCATAGTGAGTTAGAAATAATTCAGATGTTAGTGCACTCTTTATTTTCTCAAAAGCGGTTTGATATTCTTGCGTCCAGTTCCAAGGTGTGTCCTTTTTTAGCAGCTTATTCAAGGAAGCTCGCAAATTATGCATGCCTTCAATAAAAGATTGGTAATAATTTGCGAGTCCTGATAAACACTGCAAGGTTGTTACATTATTAGGTGCTGGCATGTTTTTTATTGCCGCAGATCTTTCTGGGTCTGGACGTCGCCCATGTCTATGTATTATATGTCCAAGATACTTAATTTCGCTCAAACAAAAGACGCATTTATTTTATTTTACTTTAAACCCGAATTCTTGTATTCGAGTGAATACTTGTTTTAAATGCTCCTTATGTTTTTCTAGGGATTTGATCCTGATAACAATGTCGTCCAGGTATGCACATGCGCACTCAGTACCACTCAGCATGGTATCCATCGCTTGTTGAAAAATGGCAGGCGCTACTTTGGTGCCAAAGAGCAAGCGGTTATATTTGTACAATCCCTTATGCATGTTGATGCATAGTATTCTTGAGCAATTCTCCTCGACTGGTATTTGTAAATGGGCGTCGCTCATGTCTATCTTGGAGAAGATATGACCACTATTCAACTTTGTGACTATTTCCTCTGGGTTTGGTAGAGGGTAATGGTAATCTTGTAATATGGAGTTTAAACCCGTTGAAAAATCTGCGCACACTCTGATTTCATCATTCTTTTTCTTTACATATACGGTGGGGGCTGCTCAGTCGCTATGTTCTATTTTTGATAGTATTCCTGCCTGTTCCAATCTGTCTAATTCTTTATTAATCTTTTCCAACCCATCGAACTGAACGTTTCGCTTTATTCTAAAAATTGGGCTGGTGTTTTCTTTAAGTTCAAACGAGGCCTTAAATTTATTGCAACGACCTAATTTAGTCATAAATACATCACGGACTAATTTTTTTAAGTCCTCTTTTATATTTTCTGTTGTTGGAGTATTACATTCTATTTTCTTACAGAATATATTAATTGGCTTATCCCAGAGTCCAAATTTCTAAATTAAATCTATTCCAAGCAGGTTTTCGCTATTTTTAAATACGAACATTTTTAATTTCTTCGTAATCCCTGTCAATTTTATCGGAAGGATAACTTCTCCGTCAAATTTTATCTCACCACCAGTAACCGTCCGAGCTGATTTACTTGTTTTCATCGTGGTTGATTTACCCAAATTTTTCCATGTGTTCAAGTTTATTATAGAAATATCGGATCCTGAATCCAGTTGTAATTTTATTGGCGTTTTAAATATTTCCGCTTTTATGTAATGTCGCCGATGTTTGTATAATTTTTCATTTGATTTTGTTTGCTGTACTCTGTTTCTAGTGAAATATTTATATCTGCAACACTCGCTGTTGTGTCTGACTTTCTTGCAAATGTAGCATTTTTCTTCTTATAAGGGCAATACGATTCCCAATGTCTTTCTGCGCATCTGTTACAGTTATATCTAGGAAGAGACTTGTTATATTCTTTACTATAATTATAATTATTATATTTGGAATATCTCGTTCCGTTTTGACTGCTTTTATTTGTATAGTTCTTGGTTAGTGTGTATGGTTTACTAACCTTTCTTACATATGCCACTCCGGATTCTTCTATCTTTTTTGAATCCATTTTTAGTGTAATGGCCCTTTCACAATCCTCTGCTAATTTCTGAAGTGTTAAATCTTGCTCAGATTCCAGCTAAGACAACTTTCGTCTGCGTATTTCTGCATTTTTCGTGGAGACTAATACTTGTACGAAGATTAGGCATTTGAAATCTTCTACTGTTTTTTCTGCTAGCTTAAAATTATCACAATTTTTATTGACAACTGATGCGTATGTCAAATAATCTTGGTTGTCCATCTTCCTTAAATTCATACACAACCATCTCTTATAAAAAAGAGATATATTCGGATTAAATAATTCTTTTAGTAATTTTACAGCTTCCATGCAATCTAATTCCGTAGTTTTTTTTATGTAGTATATAATCTACGAAGTTGCTGTATTCTCTACCACCCAACTGCCTGAGTAAAAGGCTCACTTTCTGGCTATTTGGCCAACTTTTGCAGTCCAGTTGAAAGACATCTTCATATCTTGTATAGTATGCTTCAAAAGTCTTTTCTTCCTCCGGCACATAATTAAATTTGTCCATGCTATTAAATATAGTTGTATGCGAGAAATTAGTACTGTCGACATTTTCTCGATTAGTCTTTAAGTTCCAGTATTTTAGCAAAACGTTCATTTTGCCTTTCTTCATATTCAAATTGTAATTTCTTCTGCCTTTCTTCTTGTTCAAGTTGTAATTTCCTCTGCCTTTCTTCTTGTTCAAATTGTGATTTCTTCAGCCTTTCTTCTTGTTCTATTTGCCATTTCAATAATTTCTCCTCTCTACGTGCATCTAGCTCGGATCGCGGCTTTGTTGCGTCTGCAAAAATTGCATTAACATTCTAGATAAATCTTCCATTTTTCTTTTGTATCCTTCAGTTGCAGTAATGCAGTTACGAAGAAAAATTGTACAATTTCACATGCACCACAATACCAATACCATATAAAATGGCTTTTGTTACAAAAAAAGTTGTGCATAGTTCCTGTTTTCAATAGTAATATCGCTGCTCGAATAATATTTTCTTACTTCGATAGCGAGTCAAGCTCATCCAACCACAACATAAGAATTGAGACTTTTGCTGAAACCACAAATACGATTTACTTTTCCGTTTTAGGCATTTCCTAATAAATAACAGCCGAACGTAAGTACAACTTTTTCCATAGAAAAAAAAGTTTTTCAACTCGAGTCACAATTGAAAAAAATAAAATGTATGGACTACATTTATTTTTATTTTTTTGCGTGACATTTTACTGTCTTATATCCGTTATCCAGTGACAACTTTAGTTTAAAAAAAATATTTAATTGATTCTAGTTTAACTGTGTAATTTTTTTTTAAATACCGAAGAGAAAAATATCTGCTCTAGGCGGCCTTCGGTGGCTTCTGGTGAACACACACTCAGACTAACTGAGTCTTCCTATTTATGTGTAATTACTATCCACATATGCAAATGAATGTGTGCCACCACAACAGAACCCTACTTAAAAGATACGGTACTCCAATATACGTAAACCCTAAGTCCAACCACCCACCATCAATTATAAAACAGATTCCTAACTCGATCGTAAGTAGACTCAGCAATAACTCAAGTGATGAAAATGCATTTAACAGGTCAACCAATATCGATGAAACAGCCCTAAAAATAGTGGATACAAAAATATCGATATCAAATATAAGCAACAATACACCAATAACTATAATAAAATTAAAAATAGAAGAAAAAGAACTATAATTTGGTATACAACCCCATACAATCAAATGTTAGAAACAAAACTTGGCAAGAAATTTCTAGATCTTACTGAAAAACTTTCCCGCAACCAACCCCTTACATGAAATCTTCAATAAAAAATACTTTAAGTTATCCTACGGTTATTGCGAAAATATAAAGATTATAAAGCACATAATAACAAAATATTAAATAAAAACAATGTAAACAACAACAAAATAAACAATAAAAAGTAAACACCATGACAAAAATAAAACTAACAGTAGCATACTACTACTACTACTACTACTACTAATAATAATAATAATAATAATAATAATAATAAAACAATCCCGGACAACAATAACCATACTAGAAATAAAAATACAAATCTTAATAACGAACACGGTAAATGAAGCTGTAGGTAGCGTACACTTTGCCCACTTCAAAATAACTGTCTAACAAAAAGCGTAGTTTACCAGGACACAATATTTGCGAAAGAAAACCCGATTAACAAGAAATATTACGTAGATATGACTTCCTTAGATTTCAAAACTACATATTATGACCACACAATTACATTCAACAATAAAAAAACACCGTATGAAAACAACGCTAGCAAATAAATATTGGGAACTCAAGGAAAGCGGACATTCGCCGGTAGTCAAATGGAAAATAATAAGACAGGCTACCACATGTAGGGACCGAGACAATCCATGTAGATTATGCCTTCATGAAAAATGACTATCCTGTACTTTAAGAAAACCCAACATCTCTTAAACTGTAGAAGAGAAATAGCGAAAAATTGTGTTCACAGAATAAAATTTACGCTAGGATAGCGATACAAAATGATTTTAAAACTAAGCTAACAATAGAAAATAAAGAAATATATAAATTAAAAATCATTATTATACACATACTATCACGCATATATGTATATATGTATATATATATATATAGATATGCATGTATATATATATATCTTTATATGTATATATATATATATATATATATATATATATATATATATATATATATATATATATATACATACATATATAAACTAACATAAAAAAATAACCTAAATTTTAAACTAGATATCCAGGCAAAATAGAGCATACACAAAGGAATAGGTCAACCAGAGGTCAAATATGCCTTCGTCCGGTATATATATATATATATATATATATATATATATATATATATATATATATATATATATATACTATCATGGATACTCGGCTAGTATTCAATATCCGGCACATAAATTTCCGTTTGGAACACATATGCAATACTAAGGATATTGACGATTTTCATCGTTGTAAACATCAGTACCTTTGCAACAATTTCAACAATAAAATAATGGATGAAAACATTAAAATGTAATTGCTCTTTAAAACACAAGTATAGGAAACTCTTACAACCATATATTTCACAAAAGGATACTAATAGAAGCATCCATTTTCCGGATATTCATAACGTCCTGTTGCTTGTGAGCTGGGAAACCCCTAAAAAAAATAAACTAAATAATGAGTCGATCTAAAAACTTTTATTTCAATCAACATATTAGGGAGAGCCTGTGCGACCTTAAACACGGTGGGAAAACAGGGCCACGGTGTCAGGCTCAAACGTGTACGGACGCATTATTTTGCCTACATAGCATGAAGTGCTTATGCCATCAGGGCGTTGCAATATAAGTCTTTTAAACGCCTGCGTGAATTGTAAAAAGTTTAAGAAAAACTGGAATGTATTTCTCAATAGGTGGTTTTAGTAAGCACACTTTTGCCTTTTTTTTTTCGTAAATGCACTTTACTGAGTTTTCATAAAAGCACTTTATAATCTGTATAATTATCACGTAATGTTTTGCAGTTAAATGAATTTTGAAGAGGAATATTGTATTTTATCTAATAGGTGACGCTTTGTTTCGGTTCGCTTGAACTGGTGAAAAAGTATTTTTATTATTATTATTCAGTTATTTGACAATATAGAATTATATGATTTTTTCAGTTATTTTTCGTGAAGTCATTTTAGTGGCGTTTTATTTTATTTCGATAAAATACTGTCTAATACGTATAAAACGTAATTTGCTGCAATTATACGAGGTTTCAAAAATTTGAAGAAAAAAGCAGTTATTAAACAGAGATATTGTTTGTTTGAAAAAATGAATTAAATTAACTTGCGTTTTTATAAAGGTATTTCCACTGGCTTTTTATTTTTGTAAAGGTAATTTTCTAGCGTTTTGTTAGGAAAGGTACTGTCTAATATGTATTAAACTTAATTGCTGCTGATTGAAGAGTTTTTAAGGGAAATATTGTATTTGGTCAAGGGTGAGATTTGGAGGGGGAGTAACTCAAAACCAGTTTATAAAAATCGATGTCGGTAATACTAATTAAAAAAAGGGTTAATTAAGTTTATTTTAAATAAGTAGCAACTTAAGAAAGAACTATCTTAAATTCAGCACTAAAAGTATAAACCGTAACTAACGTTCAACTATTTAGTAAAATCGATTTTCCTTTATGAACTTCAAAATAAGATTACTTCTTGAGCGTATATCGTGCAAAAAGTTTACTAAATAAAGTGAGGATACAAATTTAAGACCACTTAAAAATCTTTTTAAAAACACAACTGTTTAAAGATAGATTTTAAACTTTTCCAACTTAAGGTTACCAATACTCCAATCTAAGAGGTTATGAGAAAATAAATCTACATCCTAAAGATTTATTTTAAAAATTTACATTTTTATTATGTTAGGCTTTTTTATAAAAGATCAAAACTATGAGACCAGAGAGAGAAAATGTATTAAATTTTACAAAAATTGTATGAAAGTGTATGAAAACATTCAACAAACAAACTTAATGTGTTCCACCTCCCCTGCTTTTGATAACTTCAAAAATTATTGGGAGTATGCTAGAAATAAGGGTTTCTATTAAGGTGCGAGTGATCCTGCTCCAGTCTCTTAAGATGCCTTCTGGAAGTTCATTTTTTGTAAAATATTGTTTTCCAATTCGATTAACCTCTCCTGTCATCAATCTCCGAATATTTTCCATTGGGTTCAGGCCCGGTGACCATGCAGGATGTCCCAAAAAATGGAGTCCATTTTCTTGTACAAAGCTCAAGTTCAGTCTTGCAGTGTGGATTGCAGAATTATACTGTTGGAATGACCATCCATCCCCACAGAAACGATGACCCGCCATAATCAACGATGCTTTGTAGCATGTTAACATAATCAGCTTCTGTCTGAGGACTCTGCACCATCTTGAGCTCGATCGTCCTTCTGTAAGAAAAGAGACTCTATACTATTATGGACGATCCACCACTAATGACGTGTGGAAAAAAATTCAAGTGTTATGTTTTTGTCATGCCAATATCGCTGGAACAATCATGAAAATCTAAATTGAATTTTTTTTTCTCACCAGAAAACAGGACTTTCTTCAACTTCTCCACGTCCCAGGTTTGGTATTCACAACAAAATTTAAGTGGTCCACTTTGTGGCGTTGAAACAATATGGGAATTTGTTTACGCTTTTTTATTAAGCATGCCTTTTTCTTATAAGTGTCTTCTGATGGTTATTGGACTTTAACTGCCATAATTTTACTAGAAGAATGTCATTCACATCTCGTCTGATTCTCCTACTCAATGAAGGAGAAATATTGGGGGGAAGGCTTCCAAAGGATTTATCTTTTCCGTAATTATCAGTGTTCCTTAGTAAGTTGCAAATAGTAGTTTTACTGCGATTTACCTTAGCTGCTATCGCGCTGTGGCTTATCGTGCTTATAGAATCCTAGAATTCGAGAGCGCTCATCTTCAGTTAGTTTTCTTGCTTTAGGCATTGTAACACGTTTACATAGTGATTGCTAACTTCTAACTGAACTAAAACATTATAATTACCATAACTCTAACAATTTATAGCCTTAGTCTTCTAATTGTGATCATGTTTAAAAAGTCTAATTTAATAAAAATACAAAATTTTTAATAGAATGTTTGGAATGTAACATTTTGTTTCAATAACCTTTTGGATTGTAGTATTAGTAATCTTATGTCGGAAGAGTTTAAAATCTAACCATTAAAATGTTCCGTTTAAAGATTTTTTAATGGGCTTAAATTTTTGATCATCAGTGTATAGAAAATTTCATGCAAGTAAATTTGCAGTATGCAAATTAATTAGAAGAATAATAAACCGTTTGTATATGCTAATGAAATTTTGAACACAAATTCAAACAAACATACGGACAAACAAACAGGCATGGACACGAATGTATATTTATAGATGGTGTTTGTTTATATATTAAGATATTTAGTTTATTTCATTTTTGTCTGTTCGGATAGGATATTATTTTAACACTCATGTTAAGTGCAAACGTTACACGTTTTAATTTAAACGGAAAACGCGGATCGGTAGCTGAAAGAAAAAAAAAACACTACATGAATATCCGTCCATTTTCGTCTTTATATAAACAATTAACTTACAATTTACATAATTTAAACTTCGTGACAGTGAGGGATGCAACCGAGATGACAATAGCACTCTGAGACGGTGTATAATTTCGGGAGAAGATGATAACTTAAGGCGAAAGGGTGTATTCTAAGGAGGATTGACCAGAAGTTTTTTTTAAGTTATTGAAATAATTGTTTGTGAATAGTTTTAACGCGTTTGGTTGTTGTTTAAAGCGTCTACTTCAGAATTTTAGTAAAATATTCAAAATGTAAATTATTTTAAATGTAAATTATTTAAAATGTAGAATAGCGTTTTTCTGCCCTATTCGATGAAAGGAACTGTTTCAATGAGGGGGTATTTTTAAATGTTTTTCAATGATTTCTTGGGTAAATTTTACACCTTGTTTAAAGATTCAGTGACCAGATCCTCACTGGATCTGGGCACTGAATCTTGTGTGGAGGTTTGGGGTTCATTGGTGTTTTGTCATATAAGTGTCTGTGTCGTATAAGTGTATCTGCGTATGTCGGGGAGGGGTGTTAATACTTACCTGTGTGTATGTTTCCTTGTATTTTTTGTGGAATATGTGTTGTGTCTTAGGGATTGAGTTATCTTTGTCTAAATCCCTTTTCATTAGGGCGTTGTCATACAATTTTAGTTTTAAAATTTTTATATTTTCTATTGTGATTTTCTGTTTTCATTTAAGCCTCTTGCGATATGCATTAAAATCTTAATTATAAACACCCCACTCGTGTAGAGGTATATAAGTGTTAACATATTTTCTTATGAACATTAGAATTAAGAATATTTTCTATAAAGGTATAATTTAATATTGTTATTTACAATATGTATAATTAATATTTTTTTGAAATCGATCGAATTACATAAATATGTAAAATAATGTGTTTATCTACTATAATTGTTATGCAGGTGAGATATTTTCTTATACGTATTCTAATATAAAACATTTATTATTTGTTGTGTAGATGCAGTCATGCACTGAGTAATACCGTCCAAACTGTATAAATGGAAGGAGAATACTTGCTTACGGGTTTGAATGGGTATTTACGTAGTGCCTTATATTAGGGGTTTGATCTACTACTTTTCTCTATAAATATCCTGTTTACTTTACATTTTTAAGCCAATATATATTTTGTTTTTTTCTTTAGTGACACACCTGATTTGTTGGCGAGACATCAAGATAGAGAAAGAAAATGACGACGCACGAGAATTTATAATCGAGGAATAAAACAATAAATAACCGATGATGAACTCGAGTTCACAAAAAGATTCTCCCAAGAATTTTGCCACGAATAACTTAAAAGGAACAACAAATAAGAATATGAAATTCGAAAGAATAAAAGAGGCTGAAATTAGTAATTACACCAAAAGATATCAGAAAATAACAACACATATTGAGCACACAAAATGGTACTTTAACAGCGAAAATCCTATAACTGCGAAAATATCATACGTGCGTTTAAAAGAAGGACGACAAAGAAATATATTTTTCCTCAGATAACAAAATGAAAAGATTAGCCAAAATGTGCATCAACATATTTATGATTTAAATGTAAAGAGAATAAAAAGTTAAGTATTTTCCTTTTAATAAAATAGTTATTTTTCCTCTTAGAAAAAAGAAAGTGTAAACTATTTACGCCTAGAGAGGTAAATTTTGATAAGTAATATTGTAGCGTTTATTTTTTTTTGGGGGGTACAATTGCTCACTTCTGAAAATGTCTACAAATTGAAGGACTTAAGATAAATCATTCTACAGTGGTCTAACAGCAACAGGAATTCCAGAAACAACAGACGCTACAACACCAGATAACTGAAGAAAAATTGACCTTGCCACAGTTCTTACTGAAAGAACGTACACAAAATACCAGCTATTACTTCTCCAAACTTTGACCTCAAATTAACAAAGAAAGTAAAACATTGTTTTCGCAATAACAGCAGTGAAACATTTACCTATATTCCTTATCATGATGATTAGCGTATTTGTATTTTGTATTTTCCTATATTTTTTTTACCAAATACAAATACGTAAACTATGACAGTCTGTAACTGCAGAGGAACAAAATACGTATTTTCCAAAGTACCTTCAAAGTATCAAGTGTAATTTATACCTACACAGTATCAGAAATCCCAAATGAAAATTATAATAATATTAATCAAATAAATCCTTTCTTACAAACACACATCAACACACAATTAATCAATAACAACATCCCCATTAGCCCATGTATTAGTCTATTGCAATCAAACGTATTACATACCAATACAACTCTAAATCTAGATGAAAACAATTATTATAAATCTATTAAACAAAATGCGATATACTTTGAGTCTACATCTGGACTTATAAAACACAGAATCTCCACACATGAACACTCCTTCAAAAATGTATCCTAAAAAACAGACAGCTTTATCAAGATATATTTGGTATCTCAATGACAGAAATATTCCCTTAAATCTAAAATGGAAATTACTAGGCTCTCATAAAGCGTACAAACTTGGTGACAATTCTGCACACTTTTTAGATATAAAGCCCTTAATATATTAAAATACAATATGCCCCAATCTTAAATTTAAAGGACGTAAATGTTTAAGGGTGTATTCGAAAACGTTGGTTTAAATTCGACAGGTTTAATCTACCATAAAATGATAAAATTAATCGTATTACTAATCTGTTTTTAACATTTATAATAAATAATGTAATACCTATTATTATTATTATTATTATTATTATTATTATTATTATTATTATTATTATTATTATTACACTTGTAATTTTATTAGTATTTTCTTATTTTTATTTTGATTATTTTTTATATTTATCAGTATTTTTAGTAATATTATTACTATAGCAAATATAATTATCATAAATGGAATGATATAATCACTATCACAGATTATTATTGACTATATTATTTTACTATGTTTGAGCATTACAATAAATAAATAAATTATTTCTTAAATAATTAGTAGTTATACCCCTTTGATGCTTGAAAGTTTTTAAAATTTTTTATTTATATTTCATTTAAAAAAAAAAAAGGCAATTGATTCCTCTTCTAATTTGTAAGTGTTTTCTATTATACATGGCAAGAGTACAGTCAAAATCGTTTCTTTTAATGTGGTATAAACTTTAAATAATAGCTTCAAACGTTCTGAGATAACATTTAACAGCATGCCAAAGAATTGATTGATTGAAATACTGAAATAATATGGAGTTTTAACGGGAGCAAAAAAAAAAGTGTATATATACATACATACATATATATATATATATATATATATATATATATATATATATATATATATATATATTATTAAAATCATTAAAACTAGTTTTCTCTTAACCATATTAGCCTATCCTATTCCATTTTATTTTATTTATCAACATAAAAATTATTAAGTATAATTTCTTTATTTCTTTTTTTTAATATTTTCAGGAATATCTGCATTAGTTACAACAAAAATGCTACTTTTATTTTGGTCTCTTTACACCCCCCCCATTTTTGCCGATGAGGAGACTTTGTTCAAAGAAAAACTTTTATCAAATAATTGTTCAAGACATATTGTCTATTTCAATACAAACATGGTTTCCGAAACTATCGTACGCTCGAGTGGATCTTGTTTGATATTATTCCGTATGAAACTGATTTTAATTCGCAATTATGAATCATTTTATATTATATTATATTATATATATATATATATGTATATGTATATATATGTATATGTATATATATATGTATATGTATATATATGTATATATATATATATATATATGCATTACAATTAATAATTGTAAATAACTACTAGAATAGAGCAAATCTTGAAATCTAGAAACCAAAATATCATTTTAATTTGTAAAACTGTCGCCATTTGCACTATTCTTTAGGACGCCCCTGTTCAGTCGGGAAAGACAAAGGATACTCCCTGTGGGAACAGCTGGGAGTGTAATTATGAGGCAGGTGTGCACAATACACACCAAATCTAAATCGGAACTGTTGGGGTCCAGTAGTAAAGAGACATCAAAGACTTGGAACAATGCCGAGATAAACGAGGAGCACATACAGCACCTGGAAGGCTCAAATGATCACATATTTGCTACTGACTGGGATCAACGCTGTTTAACTTCAGTGATAAAGCGGGAACCGGTGTGACATCTCGATTTAGTCGTATATACTTAAAACAAGCTACATAATATATTTTTTTATTTTATTGACATATAATAGAAGTCAGAAGAGGACGAGATTAATTAGGCATTACGATTTTATATTTTTCTACTCTTTAATTGATTCGCCATATTTTCCCTTATCTTTTTTTCTTTACCTCAAGCCGTCTATTATTATACATCTATGAAAAAGACAAATTCGCGTAGAAGCTAATTGCAAAAAAAATTAACAATTATGTCTTGAATAAGTTGATCAGTTAAAGATTTCGATTTAGTAAATGTCTGGCAGCAGTCATAAATATTGATGTCGACTACACAATCACGGATCATATTTGTAATTTTGTAAGATAAATACGAATATTTAGTTTTCAATTTACCGTATTATTAAATTATGTACACAGACACACTCTAACCAACATAAGGGCACACTAACACCACTATATATATATATATATATATATATATATATATATATATATATATATATATGTATATATATATATATATATATATATATATGACAATTAAGCTACACTAAATATTCCGCGTTTCATCCACTGTAGGACTCTTCAGGCTAACCTCAAGAGTCATACAGTCGATGAAACGCGTAAGATACTGTGTAGCTTAATCGGCATATATATTTTATAAATAACTAGCTGGCTCTACCTACTTTACGCTTTAAAAATAAGGTACACGATTAAATTTGAAATTTATTTATCTTCAAAGTTCACTTTTATAAATTTTACAAAGTAAGGTATAAAAATTTAATTCAAATTGAATCCAAAAATTACCTTGGATTTATTTTATGTAATGTACATTCTGTTGCACTTTAAAAAACATTGCACATTTTATATCTATATCATTAATTGCTAGATGAAATATTTTATGACTGGATCTGTTTTAATAATGTTCGTGAAATAAGGAAGCTGTTGATAAATAATCTGAATAATACAATAAGCAAAACAAGAATTTCTTGAATTAATTAATTTTAAATCTAATTGAACACTGTCCCACTTGCTACTTCTTTTGATGTGTTTTATTGGAGTATTTTCATTTAATAGCACTTCACTATCAATATCAATTTCCTTTTTGCGCTTTTTCGAATTATTTGTTTTATAAAACGACACACTAGGTGGCTTTACACAGCATGGATAAAGTGAGGGCAAGTCCAGTCTATTTCTTTTGGCTCTTAACTTATTATATTCATTCCATGCCCTATCGTCACACATTAATAATTTATAAGTGTCTAAATCAATTAAATAAACATTACACAATTTTGTTGCCCGTGATAATGCAACATAGGTCATTCCAGCTGAAAACACATCAGATCAGTCAACTATAATGCAATCAATCGAAATTGGGTTTATGTACAGTACGGCCGTAACTCAATGACACATTTATCTGACTTCTAGTGACAAAAAGTCCTGTTGTAACTTAATAATCAGCTTGTATATGATATATTGATATGTTCAATGTCAACAGCTTCATCCATATTGTCAAATGGTACAGTTACAGAAAAACATTGACATTTTTTTTAAATTAATATCAGTAATTATTCCCACAGTTCCATTGCACATACCTTTTATTTACATCAATATTTCGCCTCACAATACACCGATCCCCAATCGCTATTCTCAGTACATTTCAAGATCAGCTGTAATGGAAACTTTGTTAGCTTTAAGGTTTTTAGGCTGTTTTTAAAGCTTTTTATTATATGATTTTTGTCTCATATTTGAATCTACAGCTGCGATTCCAACTGTATTTATGGCATTGATTTCCAACATTTCCAACATTTTATTATTAATTTCATTCACATATTTCTTTGTTGGCAAAATGCAAATTATATTCATTTCATTTTGTTTTTCTCTCAAAAGATTAGCAACTTCTGATAAATTAGCTTTTCTTTTCGTATTAATTCTGTGAGAATTTAAAATTTTAATGTCGTTATCATTTGGTGATCCCAATCTAATTCTATTTAAAATGTAACCAACGTTTTCAGTATCATCTTTTTGTCGCATATTAATTGTTAATTCATCATAATCAGAATAAGACCATGAACTTAGATCAGCTTTTCCTAAACTGAGTTTTTGGCATCATAAATTGCAATTTTGGAAAATACTGTTTTTTCCATTCACAGGAGGAAGCTGAAATAAATCACCAGAAGTAACTATGGACATTTTTGCAAATGGAAAAAATGTTCTTTCTTGAATCACCAAATAGTTCTTGAAAACGTTTATGAATAAATGCTAATTGCAAATGGCTAATCACGCTTATTTTATCAATGATGAACAATCTCACATAACTAAGCATAGACCTCATTTCCTTAAGCTTAGTTTTAGATAATTCTTCATACTTTGGTGTAGAACAATGCTGCACTTTTAGTTGAAAAACTCTGTGGCAAGTGGATCCTTTCAACAAGAAAGCACTGACACCTGTTGGGGCAAAAATTATGACTGTTGGACCATTTACAGCTGAGTAAATGAATGATAATTTATCTGCTAGTACATTTATCAAGAAGGAAATCCCACACCGCCTTGACCACTAATAAATTTCAGCACTTGTGAGCAGTCATTACAATTGCATCTTTGAATTTGTTTTCCCTCATTCCAGTAGAAATTTCTTTGCTCAATTTTAGCAATAATTTCATCATAAATCGTTGCCTATTTTCCAATTCTTGAGAAACTTGTCTTATTTGAGGCATGTTCAAATCCACCCTACCATTAAATTCATCTTTTCCAATCTCATAAATTTGACCATCACAATAATTTTCATCATCTTCATCATGGGTGTTTTCAATGAATTTTCTGGCTTCTTGTTCCCAAACTTTGGCCTTATCAATTGCTTCATTCATTTTTTTAAACAATAACATAATTCATCATTTCAGATATGGAAGAGGCAGTTTTCTTAAATGATTCAATATAAGAATTAAAGCCATCAAACAAATCAATTTCCTCTAGACGCCATGGAATAGATTATGAAAAAGGCTCTCTTTCGTTTCTGAAGTTATTTCACATTTGGAGATTTAACAGCTTTTCTTTTACTTTACAGAAATAACCAAAGTTATTTTTAAGTTTCATTTCATTACTTTCATCATTTTTTTTTTTAAATATTTGATTCTCTCATAATTTCTAGCAACATAATATAAGCTTTTGTTTCCCATTGAATCAGGTACATTTGGGTACCACGTTTCAACCATATTACCATAGTACAAGTCTGCAAAATCAGAAGACATATTATCTAATTCTTTTTGTGGCAAAAGTCTACGGGTTCTATATTGAGGCATGTCTGCACCAACCCACGTGACAGTCTCAGATACTCCAAACAAATGGTGTCACAACAACTTATCAGCTACTTCATGAATGAAAGACAAGCAGTTTTGTATTAACTACAAAGAGATTTAGAGTGGTCCAATGACCACACACCTTCAGTCTCACGTTTTTCATATTTAGTTTGATAGTTAGTAATATAATGATTCAATAACATTGAACTTTCCGAGATGTACTGTATATCAATATTTGCTTTCCACATCATAAAAAGTACATTAATATACTTTCCCTCAGGCCTTCTTTCACAGTTATAAAGTTTTAGTACTGTTTTGCCACGTTTATGTTGTTGAACACTTTCCTTAACAGTGTTAAACTTAACCTGTTCAACACCTCTGGTAAATTTATATCTACAATCGTGTATAATCTATTATTAACACATTTTCTGTGATAACAATATTCATTACATATATGACGTTGCAATTTAGTAACCAAATATGACAAATTCGGAGACTGAAATTGAGATGGGAGATGGCAAGTAATTTATCTTTCAATAAATTTCTGGACGTATGATGAAGAATCTTTATTAAAAACTGGGGCATTTTCACAATATAATTTTATGTGTATATGAGGAGACGCCAAAAATAATGATTAACTTTACTCAGTGGACCATTGTCATCAAGTATAACTACTTTCATAAATGCCAGAAATCGATAATAAAAATGTTCACACACTGCAACAATATCATTATTTATTCGTCCAATTGTTTTACTTTTGCCATTTAACTGTTCTAAAAATTGATTTAAATCTTTTAGAAAATATTCATTACAAGAAAGTGTCAAGAAAAATGTTGGCACATAATGACACTCATCAAATGCTTGCAAATCACTATATTTTCGAGACCAAAATGCTTTGGACCCTCTCATATAAGACATCATCTTAGACAAATTTCCTTACAATCGGTAGTCATTGTTTTGTAATCTGTGTTTAAATCCTCTAAAAGTAATGTTTGGCATTTTTTGTAGTTTTCATAACTGCATAAATGTCAGCATCAATGGCTCTTTTATCGGCTTTGTCAGCACAAAACATTAGGCACTGCATATCTTTCCTAAATCTCGCATCAGAATGATTTAATCTATTCCTTATGAACATAAATGGCTTCATATTGACATGTGTGCGTTGAGTTGAAAACATTCCAAATTTGCCTTTGGTATACAAATTAGGAAAACACAGTAATTCCAAATGTGGATCATTATCGGTAAGCAATTTTCCCTCAATTATTGTTTGTCTGTAAATTATTAAATCTTTTTCAGGTGGCAATGATGGCGTCATATCTTGGACCGTATAATGCTCATAGGGAATGTGAGCTCCAGTTTGAGTTAATAAATGATCCATTTTAAAATTGTCCTTTTGTTCAGTACATGTGACAATATTCTCTAAATTAGCATTTTTATTAATAGTAATATCTCTATACAAAACATTATTTTCTTTCAGCCATTCTAGTGCTTTTAATATTTTATTGATGTCAACTAATGACGGCCAAATTGCATTTTTTTGCTTGGCATTTTTAAATTTATACATTGATTGAACTGCTTCGCCAAAAGTAATACTAGTTCCCAGTGTGGCATTTAATGTATTATGGCTAGAATATTTTCAAGACCAATCGCTTTCTTAACAGATAGGATTTGAATGCCGTTCAGATTATTTGCCCTTTTTGGCTATGATCAATTTGCTTAGAGATTCTCTCAATTGTAGAAAATATATCATTGAATGAAATGTATAGCGCAAATAAAAATGCATCCATCTCAGTAAGTGCGACGCTAAAGTACATCTTGGAATGTTTGGGGTTTTCTTTGGAAAGGTCACTATCGTAGCAAATGCTATCGCTTAAGGAAAGCATATACTATGTCCATAGCAATCTAATAGATCAAGTTCATATATGAAGTTACACCACCCTTTGATAGAAGAATTGCATTAAAACACTACAGACACGCGTGTGCATATGTATGTGTAGTAAAGTATATTTTATATCTTTATACATATATATTTATAATAATTTTTATTAAATGTATCGTAATATTTTGTATCTATTTGTAGTGCATGCTTAGTCAGTGCTTCAGATGTAAGTATTTATTAAATATATATGGCAACTAAAGCTACCCATCAGTGATATATATATATATATATATATATATATATATATATATATATATGCGTACTGAATTCCGCATAATTCTGATGCTTACACAAGTTAAAGAATTTTTTTCCTAACCAGAGACAAAAATATCGGCCGAAATTCTAAGTGAAAATGCCGACTTAGTAAATATAATGATCATTAAAATTAGTGAATCCACTATTGATCGGACTCAATAATCGGACAAACTCGGATATTTATGTAGCAGCATTGGTATCGGAATTGAATATTGTTGCTAATTTTTAGCGATGCCATTTTTTACAAGTTTAATGTTTGTCTTTATTCATAATATACATTTATATTGGAGGCACTACTCATGACCCCATTAATATTTATTGATACATCACTATCTATATAAAATGAATACCAATCTACATAAATGCAATTTACTGTTTCCGAAAATGTATGCACATGTAATTGTTATGCACAGTAATCCGACAGCTCTCTCACAAAAAAAAAGGAATGACATTTTTTTCACCAATTGGTTATTGTATCTGAATCAGAAAAATATTGCTTTCTTTGGAGTAGTAACTAAAAGAAAACACCTGATCGAGATATCGTAAAAAATATCACTATTTAGATGTAGACATGTATGAGTAGGGGCTTAAAAAGCGTATATTTAAGGCATATTATTGTTTTTTTTGTTTCTTAAGAGTTGAAACCGTTATTCATAGTGTTCTAATCTTCGGTAAGACCTGTTGGGTTGCCGACCTTGTTTATGTTCGATTGTTTTAATGAGAAAAAAAAGATGAGCAGGTATAACCAAACCATAACTTTCTAATTTCGATAATAATACCTTGAAATACGGCTACTTTTGATCGAATTCTCTACGTTGAATGAAATGTCCAATCTATTGCTGACTAGATTCTAGATTTTCTGCATTATCTGAAAAAAAAAGTCGATAAATAGACTGCAAATCACGTTACTAGGATGAGAGCTAGATATGACAAAAGGTCGTGAATAATAAATTGTTTAACGGGCCGGTTTTCTTATACTTGCCCAGTTGTGATCTCCGCTTTCATGACGAATAAAATTATTTCTGAAAACGCATGCACAGTGTAGTAGTTTGAATGCTCTAATCATAAAATTAACTCATAAAACCCAGACTTCTTTCATAGCGGGAAAGGATAAACCTTATACTGACAACAGGTATTTGTCTAAAATCAATATTCAAATCATAATTATATAATTACAATAAATGATTTCTTATTTAACTAAAGTTTATTAAGGTTACGACAGGTATTGAGGGAATTAGTTTTTGATCTTTTTAACACGCGTTAACTCTTTTTCTCCAGATATCGATTTGTAAAACACATTTAAAATTCGAATCGATGAGTATCTCATGAACACCTGCACCAAGATTGTTTATACATTTGACCTTTATTTCCTGGCTCATCGGATCAACGAATACGTTTCGCTTACCACCATGTGCACTCCTACTTGATTGAATTCCATTCTCTCGAAATATAAACTAGTTGATATAATCTCTTTATCTATCCTCGTTGTGTCTTAATTTCTTCCAAAATAAGAGTCAGTCGAGTTTTTCAAGGTCATACCAAGATTATTTCAGGTTGGTATAAAGTCAATTGATGTTACTAAGTGTATTTTCTTTTATAAAAAAAGGACTGCCAGGAATTAGTATATCACTCCATTCCTTTTTTTCTTTCCTATTCCTCGTACTTTTCAATTATCAGTTTAATAGAAGTAATACAATCGTCACACACAAAAAATTAAAAAATATGAATGATGGGCGTCAATAAATATATAATAAAAAGAATAGAAAGAAAATATAATAGAAACTTATAGAAAGAATGGGGTTCCACATTAAACAGATTAATGGTTTTAGAAATTAAAGGGAAATGTCTAGGATTTACATATATCAAGAGTAACATTCTGTTCCCTATCACTCAGTGTATCTGGTAGCAGAACAGAAATATTCAACATAATATTGATGACTAGTGCAGGCAGTCCTATCAACAAGGACAACATATGAACGGTTTACAATAAGGTTTCGTTTTATATCATTCTGGAACTACATGTTTTTAGAACGTGTGAAAAAATGATCAAAATATAAAAATGCAACTCATAATAAATTCATGTTATGTCTTTGTTATATTTCCAATTTTTTTTCGATCCTTGTTTCTGTGTATAGCAGGGTTGATTATTCCTGCTAGTAGTTGTGCTACCTTGAATTATGAAAACACATTCTGCTCTTTCTCTACATGTGTATATGGTTTAGCTGCTTCACCTACTTTATATTCATCATGATGCGTAATTGAAATACGGAATCCACAATCTGGCAATTTTTTCTTTCTTATAAGCAATTTTAAAATCCGAAAACTTTGCTTAGATGTTTAAATTTATTTGAACGTCTATCTAACTGTTTATGACTGGATCGTTTTAATACTTCTACCGGTTTTTGATTTTACAATTTGTTGTAGTGTTTAAAATGCATTCATTTATGTTTCAAATCGTTTTCTTATTTCACGATTTTTTTATCAAAGTTTGCATTTCAGGTGTCTCGTCGATTTTTTATTCATATAGTTTGTTCTAATCGCATTATATATTAGTGATTCGGTTTGCCTGTTTAGATGCCATTTTCGTAGAGGTGTCTTAGTGTTTTCGTGATTCTTCTCTTTTAGCATTATAATGTGCAGCTGTTCGCTTTAATTTTTTCTCGCCTAACACCATTACCTCTCTGTTATTTTTTATGTTTATATTTACAGTGTCTCTTTCTACAGTGACTTGTCTTTCTGTCCTCTGTGTTATCTATTTAAAAATATGTGTCATCCCCCCTGATTCTATGCTAGTTGTCTTCAGTTTTCTTTCAGTTTCACGTAGAGTTAATAGACATCATTTTACTACTGATACAATGCATTGCGCACGGTCATAAGGTTACTAGTGTTCTGTACAAGACGCCTCAGTTCTCTTTTTTTCAATCGGATTAAATGGAACAGAATTCCTTAGTAGTGACACTTATTATTTGTTTTTATATATTTATATATATATATATATATATATCATATATGTGTGTGCGTGTATATATCTATATATTTATATAAATGTATAAATATACCTATGTGTATATATATGTATATATATGTATATATATATATATATATATATATATATATATATATATATATATATATACTAATAACAATACCCGTCGTTGGCTGTGTTCAAAAACAGCCTACCGAAAATGGACTCTGATTTATGAAAGTATGACAGGTTATGAAAGGGAGGGGTTGTAAAAGATAGTTTCGAATTTGGGGGTATAAAACCAAAACAACATATGATGAAAGTAAAAATAAAATAGATAAACTACATAATTTATTATACCATACCTGTTCACACTGAAACACTTATCACAATATTCTGTGGATCTATATTAAAAACCCTTGTTAAACTTTGTGACATATTTTCATTCTATGGAGATCAGGTGCGAACGACCACACCATAATTTCATTATACCATATTTCTTCAAGCTGTAACATAATTATCAAAGTATACTTACGCAGATAGATATGAAACGTCTCTATTAAAGCGTGCGCCTATTTCTATTCTATGGAGGTCAGGCACGAACGCAGACCCCACAAATTTATTATACCATCCCTATTTAAGTTAGAACATACTTATCAAAGTATTATCATGTACATCTATATCAAAAACAATTGTATACGTTTTCTTTTTAATTTTTTATTTCCATACTTTGTCGACCAGGCGCGTACTTAGACTCCAATATTCTAATTAATCATCATTATGTCAGATCAAACATACCCATTCCTGTGTCTTGTGATCAGTTTTCTATAATAGTCAATCATATACGAGCCTATTCGTGACCAGCCAAACACAGACGTTAATCTTTATATAATATATATATATATATATATATATATATATATATATATATATATATATATGCATATACATTATGTATCCAGACTTTGTGGGCACCCTGTATATATATATATATATATATATATATTTATATATATATATATATATAAATATATATATATATGTATATATACGTATATATGTATATATATACGAGAAAACAGTTAATAAAACATGTTAAAACACTTAGAAAGGAGTTAAAACATCTTTAATCTGAAAAGGACACACTAGATTTTCCACGAAAAACAGGTAGCCATTTAATTTTATTTTAATATATATACCCATTTATTGAATTCCTGAATTAGATTTCTATATTTCTGTATTTCACATAATTATTTTTTTAAAAAGAACTTTTTGATTTTATTTCTATACTAGCGGCGTGACCCGGGTGTTTGTAGGTGTGTCTGGTTTTAAATAAAAAAAAAATGACCCGGGTGGTAGGATCGAACCCGAAGCCCTGAGGTGAAGTTTGAAAAAAAATCGGCCAGCCAGAATGAGTTAGTGAAAGATGTTTGAATTTATTTAAGTAAGAATCAAATTGGCAGGTGCGCGGCCGGAAGTTGTCGAGCGTTACGACGACGACGACGACGACGACGACGTAATTTTTTTGTTATACGCGTAAAAAAAGAAAATAAGTAAAAAAAGAAAACAACGTTAACACTTAAGCGGGAAAACACACAAAAAAACTAACGTAAGGCAAACGAACGATGAAAACAGAAACGAACACATGAAAAATGGCTTAAATAAGCCGGTTTCGATATCAAAGTTTGTAATAATCGGTGGCCAACCGGGTGTTTTTGGGTGTCGCTAAGAATAAGCGAAGTAAAAAAAAATACAGAAAAACGAACGTTACATGAAAAATGGCTTAAATAACACTGATTCAATATTAAATTTTTAAAATCGAAAAAAACAAAAAACATCTCACATCACGATTCGAACCTAAATCGCCTCGATAATGAACAAAGGTCTTAACCAACTGAGCTTAAGCGACGTACATGACGTTTGTTCGGTTTTTTAACTATTTAAAGTAAATCAGGTCACGACGTCATCTGACGCATGCGTAGAATCGGTCATTGTCACGAGAGGACCGTTTTTGTTGACTCCTCCCCCCTGTCGAAAATTGTCTATGGCGTTTTTGGCCAATTTTTCGAAATTTTTCTAGCAAAGGATTGAGTTACGATGTGATACCGAGTTTGTGAATTTTCGTCGCGTCTCTCGAAAGTTTTTTAGCAGACATCCAAACATACAGACAAACATACATACATTGTCGCTTTTATATATATATATATATATATATATATATATATATATATAGATTACTTATGTGGCCAATAATAACCTTGCAATAACGTTACAGTTTATTTTTAGTTTCGTATTCGCTCATTTGTGGCAAGAATAGTTTAGAATTTATCGATTGTTTTATTACTAAGATTAAGACCATTTTAGGGCTAATATTTTATTGAACCGGAGAATAAAGAAAACGAATACATTATATTTATTAAACCTAATACAACATTTCGGGTGAAGGATTCTATTTTATTTTTCATTATTTAATATTTTAAAATTCGTTATCATTCTAATCAACCATGTTTCTATATAGTTATAAAAAAACAATTACGAAGGGAGATAATCCAATTACGTTGTTAACTGCTAATAGATGAATTCTATTTAAGTAAACCCCATATTAGTACACATTATAATGAAAGGTAGATAACTAAGGCCGTTTGATGTTTCAGGTCTATTGAATGCTAGGAGGCGTCTATGATGTAATAATTGATTTAATTACACATATATATATAATGTGCTACGACAGCTTATTTGACAAAATAAGAATTTAGTGTACATTTTTAATTTTAAAACTAATTATTTATCCATGGGTTCAACCTACTTTTGTTATTCATAATCTAATTGGGTTACTTATGGCATCAGAATCAAAATTATAATTCTTGCATTGTGTTCTTGTGTACCTAAATAAAACAGTATATACCCTCCATTTATTATTATGACAACAAAAGCACCCAATAGCTACATATATTTCACACCGATGAGGAGGTTTTGTTTATATATATATATATATATATATATATATATATATATATATATATATATATATATATATATATAGCACACAGATATATACCACACAGATCAATTATGGTTTTCTTTGACTATTTGAATACAATTGGTTGAGACATATTATCTAATATCTCTCTGAATAATAACCATTTCTCGGGAGAAGTCGTATTTCCTATCTCCTGATTGATTTCACACCTTTATCATGAGAGAAGGAAAATGCAGTCACTTTTTCATGTTCCTGTCTTTATAGCACGTTTTCCCTTCTTCAATATATAGCTTAAGAAAAGATAAGAATTTTTTTTCCATCAAAAATATTCTCGTTAGGGTATGCAATAAATCGTATTGGGTATAATTTTTCTGTACCATTTTTGGTAGAAACCTACCCAAATATTTCTGTTTGTGACAACAGGATACTTAATAGCTGTCAATATTGTACAACTATATGTTATGCTGATCACTTTCGAGGTTTTAAGCTATAAGTTATTGTCCTTTAAAAATTCACTCAATTCATGAATCCCCTGTTTAATTACAATAAATGCATAAGCGATTGTATCCTGTAAGTCAAAATCAATATCACTGCTCGTAAACTTACTGGTGATACTGAGTAATTTCTTAGGAGTATTACATACATAAATGACTTGTAAGTTTTCTAACTACGTAAATAACTGTTGAGTTTTCTACATACGTAAATACCTGTTGAGTGCTCTACATATGTAAATAACGGTTGACTTTTCCACATACGTTAATAACTATTGAGTTTTCTACATGCGTAAATAAGTTTTGTGTTATCCAAGAGCTAATTGCAGTTATTTATATATATAATTAAAATGATGTCTTTATTATATATATATTTCAGTGATACGTCAAGCAATACAGATGCCATCTATGACGTAACAGGCTACAGGTAATAACTTCCACATATACGAAATATTCTAAATGATGAAGTTATTTACTGAGATGTCCGTGCACATTTAATTTCTGCACGTTTGTATATTCAAAATCAATATCACTGCTCGTAAATTTACTGATGATAGTAAGTAATTTCTTAGGAGTATTACATACATAAATGCCTTGTAAGTTTTCTACATACGTAAATAACTGTTGAGTTTTCGACATACGTTAATAACTATTGAATTTTCTACATATGTAAATAACTATTGAGTTTTTTACATACGTAAATAACTTTTGTGTTTTCCAAGAGCTAATTGCAGTTATTTTTTTCAATATTAACGCAATTTTAGTTTCTAGAAATCTATTCTTAAGCTCACAAAGCATTTGTATGAACGATTAAGTAATTTAGATATACCAAAAGAGATATGGGATGCATTAATTTTGAAAATGGCAATCAAAATAAATTTCTGGGGAATGTCAAAGAATTTAAGGTGGGAGTAAAGGTAGATGTTATGGCCTGTAAGTGTCAGTAATCAAAAGACAAACACGGAGATGTGTTTGAAAAGATAAAATACAATGAAGCAAAAACGACATATACAAGAGTCGTAGTTAGTACCTCTCAGTATATTATATAGTTAGGAAGAGTTTATTTTTAGTGCATGGGTGAGTACCAACAACATTAGCCTTTGTGATGGAAAAAAACGAGGTGTCTCGCTGTGAATGTATTCAATTTTAATAAAGATAATCCAGTGATCGGAAAAAGTTAAATTAGATGTACACTGGTCGGTAAAAGATCAGTATTCATTGTTAAAGTGGCGTCGATATCAGGTGTCTGAGTGGAATTACAAGCAAACTGATTCTGAAAAATCTCGTAATAACACTGTCATCATAATCTTATTGTGTTAGACCAGTCATTCAATAGAACAAACCTAAAAATTTACAGGTGTGTGCATGTTTTCGGAAAAATAAACAGGTAGGATTTTACCAGTATTTAAGTGTGATTATTTCACTTAGAATAACCTCATTGTTTTAAATGCAATAAACAGCAAATGTGAATTAAGAGCTGTAAACAAATGTTTTATGGAACCCCATAAAATGCAACGCATGGTTCTCATTTGAAATTTCCTGCGACTTGCCAAACAATTAATAGGATAAGTGTACATATATATATATATATATATATATATATATATATATATACATATATATATATATATACATACATACAATTTAAATGATGTCCTAATTATATATATTTTAGTGATACGTCAAGTAATACAGATGTCATCTAGGACGTAACAGGCTACATGTAATGATTTCTACATATACGAAATATGCTAAATGATGAAGTTATTTACTGAGATGTCTGTGCACATTTTAATTTCTGCGCGTTCGTATATTCGGGTGTATGGGGGGGAATTGCAAAAAAATTGACAGTTCGAGGAAAAGTTCTTAAAATCTGTTGTATTTATAATGAGGGTATGCCCCCAATGATTTCGATAATCTTATTATAACTTACGGTTAGAATAATCGACAAAATCAGAAGCCTCCAGTCAAAAGCCCCCAACTTTATTATAAAAATATCGAATTTTGGATTCATTTCAGTTCGCTGTCAACCTTTAAACGACTGACTCGTGGGTGCATTGATTCTTCGCAGCCATCTTTATTAAAAAGTATAACTCATCAGTCGAGATCGTGACCGCATTGATTCTTCGCCGATGTGGTTTACTGCCGCCATCTTTGTTCAGTATAATGTCTCAACACTTAACAAAATGCCATTGTAGTAGGACCTGAGGAAATAAATAGTCAGTAAATGGGTAGGATTTTGATTATTTAAGGAGGGCACAGGTAAAGCAAGTTCGCCAGAGTGCATTTTATAGAAGTACTTATAACACAAGCTCGATAATACAAGCATGCGGCGATGGGACATGAACTTGGACTTTGTAGACAACATGAGACATATTGAAATAAATACTCCTTTTTATATCCTGTCTATTGGGGAAAGATGAATTGTTTATGTTTTAGCCCAGATGTTGATACCATACTTCAGATATGGGCGAGGTATGGCTTTAAATAGATATGTAATGCTGGTAGGGGTAAGGTTGCTAGACTAGTATTTATAGTCGACCTACCTTGCATATCATTGCAGTATTTTCTATGTAAGTGCTGCCTGTCAATGTTAGGCAGATATATCCGTACGTATGCTTTTATTAGCTATAGTATTATTTTTAAATATTGTTAGTACTTGATGCATGATAATTAGTTGATAATACTTGTTAGTGTCAGTTTTATGAGACAAATAATGCACCAGCTCCTCGATATACGTCTTCTGGCAATCTTAAAAGTCTCTTGTGCATAACTTATTTGTATAGCGGTGCTATTACCTTTATCGACCCTACAATTTTAATAATTTCTATTTGTATCTTGTTTTAATTTCTAAACATTTTCAAAATGACATTTGCATCCGTCACTTATTCATGAAAAAAGTTCTTTAATTCCCAAGAAATACGTATATAAAGATATGCGTTCATTGGAAATGCACTTCTAAGCCGATAAATCCTCTCTCACGGAATTTGCATCGTATACAATTTAAGTGGATGAGCTTTTTGGTGCATCGCACCAAACGCGTTCATTAATTTACATTAAGGTTCTTTTAATCTTTGCTCATCCCAGTTTTCAGTAAACTTAACCACCGCTACTCTCAATGCATTCACAGTCATAAACAGTTGACGTGCACTTGATCTTTCAATTTCACACATTTTCACTTTACTTTCTGCCTCTACATTCAGATTTTTTTAAAGTTGGTCTAGTTGATTACATCGGAAACATATCTTCTTACATTTTTTTATATTTACTTTGAGTTTACACCATGGTTAACTTAGATAGCAACAAATTCAGAGCATTTCTTCGTTCTCTCATCAAACTGATTCAAAATGTAAGATAATCCCAGGTCTTTTATGTTGTTTTACTCTGAAATTCAATTGTCTATTGAACCAATTGTCTTAAATTCTGATTGAATAACATACTACTTATTTCCTTGATCTTTTGAGACGGGAATTGACAATTTTCATTACTCGTATCATTTGGATTATTGTTCTTATATCTGGTTATATTCGCAGAACGTTTCGGCTAATTCTACCACCAAACTTCTTCAGCTGTTTCTTGCTGAAGAAAATATCTTTTTGCCGAACTCATGAATCCGCAGAGAAGTTAAGAATCTATCCCTCACACGGCAATGACATGGATAAGTGCAATTACATTTAAACTGATTTAAAAAATGCTTACATAAATTATTCAAAAAATAACGTTAACATAGTATAACGAAATATTGGCAAAAGTCACAGTCATTGCAATGTGACAATCTTATTGAGCTGTAAAATTAAATCCTATAAAAAAGTTATACTAGAAATGCGGTGTATTTGTTTTTTAAGCTTTTATTTTCCTCATCTATATTAAATAAAACTATATTTTGTAGTGGCTATTAAAAACACCGATATAACAAACTAGTAACACTCCTTAAAGTAACAGCGCAGTCAATCGTATATTTACTTAAAACCCTTTCATTGTACACTATCTGCATTTAATAGTTTTCTCCAGCTGCTCAGGGAAAATTTATAATATAAAAAAGTTAATAATGCCATCTTTCCTGTATTCCTATCAGAGAGAACACACAATCCAGCTTGCACAATTCCATCCCTAAATGCTCTCAGGAATATTCAAATCGCTAACCAAACTTTCCATATTGATTATTATTCACACATAATGTCGCGCATGCACTCATCTCTTAAGAAAGCTTAAGGTGATCTGTGGTTATGAAGGACTAGCTAGATGAATAATAAACTATATGTTCCTCCTTACACAGTGCCTTTCAAAGCATATGCACATCGATCAACACACACAGAAGAACGCTCTACATATGCATACGAATATTACTTTTGTTTGTAAAATGTTTGTAATGTACATTTATATTTCAGAGTGAAATACTTGAACGATTTATAATTGTATTAAACCGTTAACATCATATTAACCGCTTAATATATGTGTATGATATAAATATAATTTAAAAAAGAAGTATGGTAAATTCTATGTTTAAGAAGTACTAGTATTTTCGACAACTTAGAAGAATAAAAATAAAAAGAAATATTTGGGATAACTCTTGTACAGTACCGGTTATTCTCTTGGTTGAAATTTAAGTACCCCTATTTGCTGTCGGTGTGTGAGGTTTTTAAAGAAGAACCTATTTTTTTAATTCTTTGCACTGTAACACGTCATGGAATAGGTTAAGACTTTTCATGTAAATGGAGTCATTAATAAATTGCATGTTTTCTAAAAAACACTAACTTATAAATTGCACATATCATAATGTATACTGAGTAAGATTATAAGTTAAAATACTGTCATGTGTCGCTTGTATGAATTATCAATGGTGTTAAAATATCGTTTTCTTTATGTGTTGAATTAGGTATATGATGTATACTTACGAAAATTGCAGCTAAGAAATCATTGTGAGATTTGTTTATCGTTAACAAAAATTATTGAAATGAAACTCAATAAAATAGAAACTGAGAGAAATTCCAAACCATTCATTAAACTATATATGCTCTGGAACAAAAAAAAAAGCCATTCATAGACATTGAATTTTTTCAACCTATATATGTATATATATATATATATATATATAGTCTTTGAAGTTTTTAACATTTGAAACCACACAAAAAATTATTTTTTATCATTCATTAAAAAAAACATCTAGTCAGTAAGTCATTTAATCACCTGCAATCACTGCATCAACTCTCAAATTTACTATAATACCAATTTTTATATTTTTTAAGGGATCATCAGTTGTTTACCATGAAACACTGTTTCGGGGATTTAAAAACAAAACAGTGTATTACATCATGGCTCCCCAGCAGTGTTGATCAAACACCACCACCCTTAATCTTAGGAAGAAGACAAGTTACAAAAATTTTTATTCCCCAATTTCCTATTCTTAATTGTAATTACTAACCTTTTCATAGTATAAAAATGAATTTCTTACCTGTGCGATTCATCAATTTCCACATTTAAAATGGATACATTTTTTAATTTTTTAATTTATCATTCTTGTATTTATAAGATTTGGATTAATCCATTTAACTACTTATCACCCCCACTATAGTTAGTAGTTTGTATATTTACATTCTTATTTATTTAAAATTAGATATATAAAGGTTAAAAATATTTTATTTTTACATATATACATTTTTTTTTTTTTTTTTTTTTAACTATATAAATTTATTATATGTAATTATAAATACATTTATACATTGCTAATATAGTTTTGGATTTCCTTTATCAATATAATCTGGTTTATCTTAAACGATTCAAAAGCATCAGGATAACGAACAAATGCTTTGTTTAACTGTTTAAATATTTTATTTTTATCTCCACCTTGTTTTATCATCCTTATTACTAAGCTAGAAACTGGTGGTATAAAATCTGTTAATTTTAGAGTAACGCGAGCTATTCTCAAAAACTCTGACATAATGGTTCCATAAAACACAAAAACGGGGCAGGTGCTATCCTTATGGGGCATACGTACTATTTTAAAGGGGAAAGCGTTTCTTTTATCAAATATTTTATAAAGAAAAATTCCATCCTCAATTTTTATATCTAAATCCAGAAATGTAGCCTGTTGTCCTCTATGTTCACAATTTAATTTTAGTTCGTTTGGATATATATATATATATATATATATATATATATATATATATATATATATATATATATGTGTGTGTGTGTGTGTGTGTGTGTGTGTGTGTGTGTGTGTGTGTGTGTTTTGTATAAAACATTTATGAAATTCATTGACCATCACGATTGGTATATTAAACTAAATAAAGTTTAAATAAATGACTCAATCATAACTACACTTTCAATTGAGTTGAATTTTATACAATCGTCAGAATAATGTTTTCAAAGGAAAGAATAACGTTTTCACCCAGAAACAACAATTTTAAAGCACAAATAATATAGGATCCACATGGTACAGGCGGGAAAGTGTATTACTACAAATCTCTCAATGATTGGACATTATTCAAGGATACAATTTTATAGGAGTTAAACAAATTCAGCAGATATTTACAAGGGTGCTCATACATGCGAGAAATTGTTAGTGGATAAGATTAAGTAGTGAAAAAGTTGCAAAACAATGACTTTATGAACACTACAATAAAATATTATAATTGGTACATAAAAACATTAAGAATATTTCTTACTTAATAGATCGTGAATACATTACTATGGACATTTACAGCCTTAATTTCAGGACATATAGCAAACTTATAATAAATTGGCTATAAAGGAAGTACTAAGATGCGATTAAAGTAGAGCTTTATATTATTAATTATACTGAATTACAAACATGTGACAATGTTTATATCCGTGACAAATTTGAAGTATACCCACTGCTGTTCCCAAGATTTGCACTAAAAGATAAAAAACGAAGGTTCAATAATAACACTTGTATCATAAATATTTCTCATGTACATATATTGAGAAAATGTAGGCAAAAAAGATTTCGATAAAATTCTACTAACAATCTAGAACCAATCATACCATGTGGGCATCTTCTGAGGAAGAAATTAATTGGTCCAGGAATTTAACTCACGGTAATAATCGGACTTTTATAATGTTTGATATTGATTCATTCACCCCTCTATTTTCTTTGTTTATTTGATAAAAGATAAAATTAGCAAGAAAATTAAAAAAAGATACGAAATTAGAATTAAAAATAATAACACTAGCAAGAGAAACCCTTGTAATGTATACAATAAATTATGGATGAGTAAGAACAATTGTAATTTTGACATCACATTCACACATTTTGCACAAGTAACGGATTTGGTAAGTTATATTGAGATAACGCATCATTTTTGTAAACTCCAGCTTTTTTTCTATTATTCAACATTAGCTGTCAGCCACAGTGATAACACAGTTTTCGATGGCCCAAGATAGGACTGCTACGTTTGGTGAAGCTATGAGAACTAAGCCGCCGAGCAGGGTAATAATAAAAAAAAACAACCACAAAGAAACTTAATCAACTGGAAAAAAGAGAAAAATATAGTAAAAATACCGTCTTCCATGAAGTCTTTCAGGTGTCAATTAAGTCCTACTGAGCAATTAGTATTTGAATTTGCGTCCGTTACAAACGGTGCGCTTGGAATTGTGGTAAAACAAAAACGACAAAGGAGCGAGAGAAAAAAAAGCAAAAAGAAAGAAAAAAATGTAGCATTGAACGTAGGGAAATATCCTCGGAAAAAATTTAAAAAATAAGAGTTATTTTCCTTGAATAAGATATTTTTAAATTTTAGTTATCTCCCTTGTAGTTTGATAAGTTACTTGACGCAGCATCTTTGTTAAGTAAAACAAAACCGCCGTTAGCGAATTAGTTTTTATTCTTTGGAAAAATATATTAGATCGCGTGACATCTAGTTGTTTTTTTTTTCATTAATACCCTGCTCGGCGGCTATGTTCTCATAGCTACTAGTTGTACCAGAAATGGCAGCCATGTCTTGGACCACCGAAACTCTGTTCTTACTCTTGTTAACAGCTGATGAGAGCAACGTATTGCACATGCTTTCACATGTTGTATGATAAAAATTAAAAAATAAGTGAAATTTAAATTAAATAATCATAATAGATATGAACACCAAAATTGTGAACTTTTTGACGTATTATTTTTTATCGACAATTGTGTATTAACACCTTACTATAAAGGTATTTAACTTTATTCTAGTACAGAAAGATTGCTACACTATCGTAAAATGATTAACAATTTAATAAACATAACGATGAATATAATCAAGCATTAGGCTAGATCGCGTTAAAACATGCAGAAACTTATATTAAAGATAATAGAAAAACGAGTGAGTGACGTTAAGCAATATAAAATTAAATAAACCGCAGGATGTAACTCAGGTATGCTTGCATGGGAACATAAACTTGTCGTGTCTCAAACCCAAGGAAACTTAATAATTTAATTAGTGATAGAAAAAAGGAGAATCGGTACCACATTATTACTACAATCAATTCATAACAACGAAATATAATACAAGTAATTGATGGCAATCTTGAATTAAAATCCTAAATTTATAATTTGAAGTATAAAATGCTAAAAAAAATATGGGAAAAATAGCCTGAAATTTAAGGAAAATTATAGAATTAGAAGCATAAGAAGTTATCACGGGCATGTCAAATCCTGAAAAAATATTTACCAATGGTGGATAGCCCCATCAATACATAAAATATTATATACAAATGTAAGGCTAAAGTTATTCACGGTAACCATACGTTTAACAAAATTGGGAAACAGAAATACGTATAGAATTGAGGTAAAATTTATATAATGAAATCGTGAATAAATATTTGCATTCTCAGTCGGAAGATAATAAATAGCACGTAGAATTATCCGGGAATTAATAGTGAAACGGCGGTATGAACAAACCTATCATAGTTTACATGTATGTTCGAACTCCGCTAGAGTAAATGGGGCTAAGGAAGCGGAGATACATCTTTCTCTCTCACTACCACTCCCTCCCTTTCTCTCTCTATTTATATATATATATGTATGTATATATACATACACATATATATATATATATCCATATACATATATACATATATATCCATATGCATATATATATATACATATATATAAATATATACATATATATATACATACATAAATATACATATATATATATACATATATAGATATATACATATATATATATACATGAGTATACATATATATACATATATAGATATATACATATATATATATATATACATAAATATACATATATATACATATATAGATATATATAGACACACATATATATATATGTACGTATATATATATACATATATATACATATATACATACATATATATACGTATATATACATATAAACATATATATACATACATATATATACGTATATATACATATATATATATATACATATATATATATATATATATATATATATATATATATATATATATATATATATATATATATATATATATATATACATATCAAGTCTGTTGCCAAGGTCGCTGGAAAGATGGTGGGATCCTTCTACCGCTCCAGAAGATATCTTACTACTGATGCAATTCTCCATCTATATAAAAGCCAAGTACGTCCAAGGATGGAATACTGTTGCCATATCTGGGCAGGAGCTGCTAAAAACAGCCTATCCTGCCTAGACATAGTACAAAATAGACTTTGTGGCTTAGTGGGGGATGCCCTTTTCTCTACCCTGCAACCTCTCTCCTACAGAAGAGACGTTGCGAGCCTATACTTGTTTTATCGTTATTTCCATGGCAGGTGCTCGTCTGAACTCCAATCTCTGGTTCCCCTCGCCAATCTTTCACGAAAAACACCCGTCTAGCTGAATCTACTGTGAAAAGTTTCACCCACTCTATATCTGTGCCTAAATCAAAACGCGGATTCCATGAACAAAGCTTCTTTCTTAGAACTGCACGCCTGTGGAACTCTGTTCCATCTGCCTGCTTCCCTCCGGACTACAACTTGGATGTCTTCAAGTCCAATGTGAACAAATTCCTAATGAACCACCCCCTTAATTAAACACTTCATCAAATTTTCACACTAACGTAATGTACTTGCAATAACCTTTATCCCTGAGTGGCTTCCTGCCCTGATAAGTGGTGATCACGGTGTAAAAAAAAATATATATATACATATATATATACATATATACATATACACATATAAGCATATATACATTTATACATATATATAAATATATATACATATACATATATATATACATATATACACACGCACACACACACACACATATATATATATATATATGTATATATATATATATATATATATATTGTTTTAAGTTCTACAGGCACTACTGTGTTATTCCTTCACAAATCCTTTCTGCATCGATATATGATTAAATCCGGTCAGGGAATTCGAACCCGACCACAAAACCATTTTTTTAGTAAATTAGCTAAATACAAACTGCACGGTCAACGTCAACCACGGAAAACACAGTAGAAATTAAAATTTATTGAAATGTCCAGACTGCGAAGAGTCATCCGACGATCATAACATCATGATCTGCGGATGTGAGTTTACGTTGCCCTCTTTACTTTCAACTTAGAGTTCGCAAAAATAAGAATAGAGTTCTTTACTGGGCTGAAATAATTATCACAATGATTATTTTTTAATAACGACAGACAGCAGGGATCATCAGATCAGGGACTTACGATTACACTCCGTCGGGATATTCGAACTCAGCCATGAAGAAATATTTGACACTTTGAGCAAGAAAAATACGATACAGTGTACGTTTATCGTGAAGAGTCATACAATTTATTGCATCTGACGAAGTCCAAGCGGCGCTTTTTTTCTTTAAAGAAATCATTGGCTTGCGTCTTGCAACATATCCCCGAAATGAAATTCCTTTAATCTGTTTTTGACAGTAGAAAGAGAGCACATTTTAACAAGATTGCGCTCTTGTTGGGTTTGGGGAGCCGCTTCAAATCTGTTTATTAGGCTGCATATCTTGATAGCATTGTCTTCCCTGTTAGAAGTAACTCTAGTGCGATCATATTTTAAGGCATCACGGACACTGCCGGTGTTTTGTGCGCTTCGTACCTTTTTCTCATCACATTTCAATCTGCGGCCGATTTCTCTATTGAATAAACTTGAACGGTGGAGATTAATGCGATCCTGACGATCATTAAGACAAAATCGTGGCATATAGATTAAATGTTACGTTTTATAACACGGAATAACACAAATTATTATTAGGGATGCTTTGTTGCCTGTTGGTGGATATTTTAAACTGATATCAGGGCGATAATTTAAGCTGGGTTTAAGCGAATTTGTTGCTGCGGACTTTCTTTATTCCTCCTCAATTTGAAATTATTTTTTTATTGACGTGAACACTAGAATATTTCAATTAAAATTTAAATATGAGCCGGTAAAATTATAGAGTCATAAAAGTCGATTCAAATGAGGTATAGGTTGTTTAAACAGTTACATTAAATTTAGCTTAAATTTGCAGTTTTTGATCTACCTATCTATCCATCTATCTATTTATCTATATGTGTGTTTCTTTATTTACAGGCGTGTGGTTGATGTGATGCTAGCCTATTAAGACGCCACTACTTTTTATTATAATTGATACATTAGTAACAAGTTTGTGGTTTCAGTTATATTGGTTCACTGTTTTTTTTTCGGCCTATCTTTTCTTTTTTCTTTTTCTCTCCTTATATATTGCAGTTTCTCGTAAATGATAGCAGTTAACGTGAGCGTATTTCACGTTAAATGATTTGTATTTCTTTCGGTGTTATTGTTATTAATTATGAAGGGGAGTGTGTAAAATAGGGAGAGTGATGGGGAGGATACAGAGGACGACGATGAGGACTATAGTAAGCGTCGTTTATTATTCATTTATAATAAATCAGCTGATTTTATTTAGTGTAAGTATTCCTGATATCTTTCCAGTTAAAATCCCTTCTTGACCGCCATGGATACTTACGGAAATGACCCGTTAACATCGTCAACTATATAAGTGGAAAGTATTTATGGAAAACCAACTGGATTCAGTCCTTGTCGTTAATTATTTATCAATAATCCTGCCCCTGTTATCGTTTCTGTAGTTGATTATATCATTATTAATAATATATTAGTATGATATTTAATAGCGCTTTTCATAATAATAATAATAATAATAATAATAATAATAATAATAATAATAATAATGTTTATTATTATTCTTATTATCATAATTTATTATTATTATTATTCTTATTATTATTAATAATAATAATATTAATATTATTATTTGGTAGGTGTCGAGCTTACGTATGCGTGTTATATATTTAGCATTCATATGTATGTAAGTTTTGTCTTCCTAGATCAGACGCGATAAATATATCGGCATTACCGGTTTTGTACATTTACTATTTAAGAAAAATGATTAGCTAAACATGTAAAATAAATTGTAAATTACTTGTACAAATTAATCAAGGTTATATATGTCTCCACGTCTGTAATGGCACCCCATAACATACAGATTTTAAGTTTTAGCATTGCCTCTTACTGATACCTCTCTACAACGATCTTAACATATTCACATACACAGGGTATGCACTTTTTTCTGATTATTCATGGAAGAGGAAAAATATAAAATATGCATGTATTTAATTTTGATGCTTTTCGATCAGAATAATATTTAAGATATAGATCAAACTGACCGACAGGCAAGCACATCGTTTATGTATTTTAATAGGCCCATAAATAATGTTATTTTCAAATAACCCGTTAGCATCAGATCGTTGTAGTAGGTTGTGTCAAGTTATATATTCGTAGTATTAATGTAAAAGCCGATGTACCTAAAACGCGTTTACAGCGATTCCTTCAGTAGGGGTTTGCAGGCAATTGTTTTATTATAACATTCGTATTTGATGTTATCAACTGATTAACAAGATTATCCAGAGAAAAGAAAAAGAAAACTATCATTAGAATTTATTGGGTCCGTCTCTCTTCTTCACTCATCGCTATCGACAATAAACATGTCTTAATATATTCTACACACACACACACACACACACACACACACACACACATATATATATATATATATATATATATATATATATATATATATCAGTGTGTCCGCAATCACAGTCATGTAAGAACAAGAGAAATGAAGTACAAACTAACGCAGTTTGTGAACTTATTTAAATAATGCAATTGTTGCATCTCTCATTATGTAGTTGTAGCACTAAGCTGTTCAATTTCTAGCCAGGATGTGCCTCACAAAAACTTTTTGGGTAAACGACCTTCAGTTTACTATAGGCTTTCCATACAAATGCTATTTCAGATTTAGGGACAATTCATCGATAGACACCCACGAGCTGTTACAGATAGGAATGAAGGCATAAATGAAATGTTTTTTTCGAAGTAAAGCCTGACTGGAAGAACTATTTATATACCCATGCTGATCATAACAAATATTTGCAGTGAATTACCATGTCACGATAAAAAAGTAACTTAAAGTTAAAAGTCAGTCACGAATATTAATATCTGCTTATGAGTTATAAGACAATCAGAGCTAAGAAAAGAAACATATCCCATTATAAAAGCTGTAAACAATGTACTCTCTTCCGTACCTGCGCATATCATAGCACGGATTTCTAGAACTGAGTACTATTATTGAAAAAAGTACAATCTATTGAACATGGTACTACCGGGTTTATTTCCTGCGGGCTCCAGCATCGTTATCTTCAACGAAAATGGCAATAAATACTCAGTATAAACAATTGTCACAAATAATCGAATATTATTCTCTCCATTTATTATTTCGAAAATAGGGCAGCGACTATTGGTCTTTACTAGAATTTGGGTGGCAGTAAGTCGCTTCAAGTTCTCAGTTCTACTTTGCACACAATCATTGTAAGCATAGCTAGTGTTTTCTCTCCTTATGCTTTCCATCCTACTAGACCCCCTCACTTATTTGTGTAGTCCCATATTATGGAGACGCGCGTTATAATAAGAAAAAGAGGGGTAAGGCAGCAGGTATAACATACAATCATACCGTTAAGTTTTCATGATTTCCATTTGTGTTCTTTATCCAGTTTGGTCTGCCGCTTATGTGTTTTAGTCTCGGCATTCAATTGCTTTCCTTAATATTTCTGCAGTTATCATTATTGTTATCCATTGTCTTTTCTAAACAAACCCTGTGATTCCAACCTCTTTCATTCGTTTATAAATGTTTTTCGGTATTGTTCCTAGCGCTTCTATTATTAATGGCGTTATCTTGATTTTTTATCTTCCAGATCCCCTTGAGCTTTCTTTCCAGCTCCGTGTATTTGCTTTGCTTGTACCTCTATTTGATCTTCACCCTGTGTTCTGTACGAACGGCAAATACAATCTGGCACTACTTTACTTTTTTATAAACTACTATGACATCTGGTCTTCTTGCGTGGATGGATTTATACTGTTGTATATCCATATCCCATAGGATAATGTGATTTTCATTTTCCTCTTCGGTTAAGGGTTGTGTCTGTACAATTTATTCCAGTGTTCAAGATGCAATTGGCTGCATAACTGATAGTGTACTACCTTCCCCACTTAATCGTATCTATTTTTATATTCTTTTGGGGCTTCTTTGCTGCATTCACTTATGCTAGGACTTTTGTTTGAGCTCTTTGTCTTCACATATTTTATTTGCAGTTGTCTTCTGCTTTATTATTCTTGCGGTGATGTGTCTGTTTATGATAGGGTTATCTTAGTTGGCTGTTATTAGGAATTCTGTTTCTTTGTCCAGGTTCGTTTTTGTAGTAATACCCATATGTTTTCGTTGATCTCATCTTTCGTAATCCTAATGAATCGTCCGTGTAGCTACTTCTCTTTCCATTTTTCCTTTCTTGTCTTATAAACCGTCCCCTGTTTCACTGTCTTGTTCCCTTTTTTCTGGGCGATTTATGGTGTCTGTCCAGACTCCTATACAGTGCATTATTTAAACTTATTTTCAAATATAACGTTTGTTTGCCAGTAAAGACAGATGGACTGGGTAACTCTCAGTTATTGAAATTTATGATCTATCCCTGCGTCTTTTTAGCATTCTCAGCGGTGGCAAGCGAATTTCTATATGCCTTCAAGCTACATAAAGATTCTTCCCCACTTAATCGGATTATTGTAACTCTGGTCTTAGTTTCGCGTTTTTGCCGACATTAAAATTTCGACAATTTTTTAAAAACTCTTTTCTTCGCTTGAATTTACTAGTAATCTTCATGCATTCTGGAATCTCTATATGTGTTTTTATTTACTTTCACATGTTTTAAGCGATATAGTCATATAACAATTTGTTTGCATTTTTTGATTATCATAAGATGCTGTTTCATCGAATGTTCATAAGCATATTCTTTGCTCGGCAATACTAGTTATTTGCTTAAATATTTTTGTAATCTGAGGAGAACAGTAGCATTCTTTAACAATCGGCAGATTAAGGATGTCTTAATATTTTTTATTATAATTTATCTTTTAAATTACAATATTTTGTTTTTTTCACCTAAATTTATCTGTTATTGCGAAATTTATAGTTCATCGAAGATTCGCACATTCTATAGAAAAATTATTACAGTAGAATGAAAACCTAACGTTGCTCAGGATTTAATTATGTTTCTAATATATTTATAAGCATCGACATTGAAGAAATCGCCAATTTTTCAATCAAATTTATTGCCGATTAAAAAAAACTGATTACATATAATGATAGAAGATGTATACAGACACAGGAATGGGTATGTTTAATCTGGCAGAACGGTGGTTCATTCAAATTGTGGGGTCTGCGTTCGCGCCTGGTCAACAGAGTATGGAAATAAACAACTTAAAAATAATAAAAACACGTTTGACAGTGTTTTTTATATGGATGTATATCAGAATACTTTGATAAATATGTTTTAACTTCAATAGAGATGGTAAATAAAATTGTGGGGTATGCGTTCGCGCCTGGCCTCCATAGAATGGATATAGGTACAGACTTTATTAAAGACGTCTCATATCAATCTGCGTAAGTATACTTTGATAATTATGTTTCAGTTTGAAGAAATATTGTAAAAAAAAATATGTGGTGTTCGTTCCCGCCTGACCTCCATATAGAATGTAACTATGTCACAAAGTTTAACAAGGTTTTTTTTAAATACATATCCACAACATATTGTGATAAGTGTGTCAGTGTGAACAGGTATTGTATAATACATTATGGAGTTTATCTATTTTATTTTTACCTCCATCATATTTTGCTTTGGTTTTAATACCCCCAAATTCAACCCAAGTTTACAACCCTTACTTTTACTAACCTATCACACTTTCATAAATCATAGCCCATTTTCTGTAGGCTGGCTTTTAAACCCAGTCCACGACGAGTACTTTTGCTAGTATATATATATATATATATATATATATATATATATATATATATATATATATATATATATATATATATATATAATGGGTTAAGAAATTCGAAGGAAAGAAAGATTTATATTTAAATAAGGGGGTAGTCACCAACAATATGTATTTTTTAACATTATTTTATAATTCTGTGTCTTAGTTTTTCATTGAGAATTATGTTTGGATCATTGTAATAATGTGTTAAAATCATTGAAATCGTTTTTACGCGTTTCAGACGTTCTGTCAAGCGTCCTCGTCAGAAATTATTTTCAAATGTGTTGGAGATGTAAAAATGGTATTTTCCTAGTAAATTTGAAGTGTTTCCAAGAGATGGAGGCGTGAGAGTGTCTATTATTCATTGGCATGTTCAATTATTATTACTCTTTTATTGGGCTTGTCGGAGGGGGGCCGCTGACCTCGGCTGTAGACACACTCGTGTGGTGTTTCTCACTCTCTCTTTCTGCGTGTTTGTGTTTTTCCCTTTTCCTTTGAGGTAGGGTGTGTGTGTATGTGTGTGTGTTTTCTTTTATTGGTTTGAGAATATGTGTACTGTTTTATAGTATTATGAGATTATTTCCTTCCCTAGAAAGGTTACTGTGATACAAGGGCGTTACTAATGTGTATGTGTGAGGAGGGGGACCAGCTCTTCTGAAATAAGGGTAGGGGTGCTTTCATTCTATTTTGATATTTATTTTTTGGAATCTTGGATTTTAGTATTGTGATTTTTCGTTTCAGTCTTTTCGGGTGTTCGTTATAGTATGTTTGTTTAGAAAGAGGGGTGTATTTAAAATATGTACAGTTTTTTTTAATGTTTCTATTTATTTGTCTCCCCATGTGGGTATGGCCAGACTCAGGATCCGTTCCTAGTGTGGGTAAGGTTTTGTTCCCCAAGGGGCGCCAATTGGAGGGGATATAGGTATGGGATGGGGATGATGGGATGATAGTTGTCTTAGTCATGAGGGGGTTGTCTTCCACTGACTGTAGAGGGAGCGAGGTGTTGGAACAGATATTATACTATGGTTTACGATGTTTGCTAGTGTTGTTGGTTTTGAGGTTTAGTAGGGTTGGTATTGTTCAGTGTGTTGTATTAGATATACGGGTGTTATATCTGTGTGTGGTTGTATGCGCGCGTGTGTGTGTGTTTTAATGTGTTGGTTGTGATTTATGTGTGAGTGTGTATATGTAAATGGATATGGATGTGCATGCGAGTGTGTCTTGCATTTCATGTTTTATGTGTGTTGATATTAAGCTCTGTTCAGTTCAGGAGTGAATCTAGGGATGAATTTTTTTCCTGTGCAAGTAAATAAAAATAATTGTCTGTTTGGAAGATTGGCATTATTTTTAAGCTGTTTCCACTGCATGTGTGTACGTGTTTTGAAACATACGGGTGTCTGTTATCTACAATTTTGATGTTGCTCTCATGTAAAACCACTCTATTGCTGAAATTTTTGGTGGCGCCTATGTAGGACCTGTTGCATGCTGTGCATCTTAGTGCATATACTTAATTTGTGGAGGTGCAATTTAGATCCTTTCTTATTTTGAATGTTTGAGCTGGGTTTTTGAATGTGTATGTGTTACCTTCTATTATTATGTCACATATTCTACATCGCGGTTTGTTGTATTTTGTAACCCATTTTGTAGTGTGTGGGACGAGTTTTGAGGAAGTTAGGATGTGTTTAAAATTTTCGGGTTGGCGTTTGCTTTTTATTATTTTTGTTGTTTTAAGTATGTTGTTTAGTTTGTCGTTCTGATTGAGGAGGATAAGGTATTTTGTTATCTGTGTGAATAATTTTGGGTTGTTTGTGTTGTGTGTAGAGACGTATGCTAATTTTTTTTCTTTGTTGTGTTCTTTTGGGGTTCTTAGTTGGTCTATTGTAATTTTTCAGCCAGTTAAATACCTTTCTGTATTAGTGGTAGTGGGTATCCCCTTTTCCGCAGTGTTATTTGTAGTTCATTCATCATACAAAAGTCGGAGTACATAAGCACCCCAAACCCCAAGTACCTCACATTCAGATCCATAGTAGCAGGACCATCATGCCAAACAAGCAGACTTTGACACCTAATAGATATACTATTACATCCCTTCAGCCTTCAGGTTTATTTTCAATGCAGTTTAAACTTGAAGGAGGGCTATATAGAGATGATGCACTTTTCATAACTAATTCTACTAATAAAAATTATGAAAAAGCAATTAAAGCTCTACATAAATTATTTAAAAATTATGGACTTAGTATAAAAATCGACCCTAATAAAAAAAATGTTAATTTCTTAGACATAACTTTTAATCTTGAGAATTCTACCTTTGAACCATATCATAAACCTAACCAATCACTTCTATATGTCCACAATCAATCAAACCACCCTAAACCAATATTAAAATCAATAGTTCCCAATATTGCTTTAAGAATTTCTAGACTGTCTTCTACTAAATCCATATTTCCTAAAAATGAAAAATACTATAATGAGGCCCTTAAAACCTCTGGATATAATTCACAAATTAAATTCATAAATGAAAATGATAGAAACATAAACTGCATTGAAAATAAACCTATTAAGAGTGTAATAACATATAATATGGCAATGTCTTCCCGTATACGAGTTAAGAAAAACAACCAAGAGACAAAAAAAGATAAAACCAAACTACAAATATTAGATAATAATACAAATAAACAGCAAACCAAAACCCGTAAACGTAAGAACAGACACAAGAAGATCCTATGGTTCAACCCCCCATATTCCAAAAACCTAGAAAAAAACATAGCCAGGGATTTTTTTAAAATATTATATAAGAACTTTAAAGCCCCCCATAGATATAATAAAATTTTCAATAAGAACACAATTAAAGTCGCTTACTCTT
>NC_136485.1:122033247-122040747 GCF_053919585.1 Euprymna scolopes | reverse complement strand
AACAAAATTTTTTTTAGCCAAGAAACACACAGAAAAATAGCCCTCTTACAGGTGGTCAGAAAGTGGGTGCTCAGTTAAATTTACATTGAAAAGTGATCACCCAGTTTTCGAAAAAGTCATTTCTTCATATCATGAAAACATTCTTTTTGAGACGGAAACGGTTTGCAGATTCGTTTTTAGTACACCGAAATCTCCAATAAAATATTTCGTTATATACGAATATGAGACTGGCCTTAAAGTAAAGTAATACCGGATTTTGGGGGCAGATTTGCCGTTTAGTTGTACAAATATCCTCAAACCAGGTAATCACTAAAAGGGACACTTAAAAGTCGTCACCTGTATCGACCAAACGTATAAATCCACTGATTATATGTCAGCCTACGTCATAGTAACATATATTTAGGGAGTTCCTGACAGTATTTTGAATATTATTTATAGTTTAAACTCATTTTCCCAAAATTTCCCCAAACTTTACGTGTTCGATACAGTCTGTTGCCATGTCTATTTTTCAAATATACCGATAAACACTGCATGTTTTTGAACGCATTAAACATTATACATTAAATAAAACCACTACAATCTTATCCAGTCAGGTAGAACATTTACTTTTTTTGCCTTTGATAACATTTATTTGTTATATATCTATTTTTGACAACTTCTTTGCATGGGTTTAGTAACACAAACCCTTTTCATTTAATGTAACGTTTAGTCGGCTCGAACACAGTGTTTTTCGGTGTATTTGAAAGATACAAATGGCGGCGGACACTGTTTGAGAAAGTGAGTTGAAACAAAAAAAAACTATACAAAATACTGTCACCAGCCCACCGATTATGTCAGCCTCTGTCATCGTAACATATTCGGTGGGTTTTTGACACTGTATTGTATAGTTTTTAGTTTTCAACTTACTTTCCCAAACTTAACGTATTCAACAGAGTCTGCAGCCATTTCTGTTTTTCGAGCTGATTAAACATTAAAGACACTAAACAATTATCCAGTTAGGTAGAAACATAACTTCCTTACCTTTGCTTTCATTTATTTGTTTTTGGACAACTTTTTCGAATCTGTGTATAGTAAACCCCCCCATTACCCAAATATCAATTACTAACTCACATTTTTGTATACAGAAAAAATAGCGTTTCAACATTTTAGCTACGTTCAGCTTTATCCACTGATTGTTGGTCGAGCCCAAGCCGTGATTGACGGTAATCCTGAGGATCAGGATCCAATTCTGCAAGGGTACCATTTTTCTTTTCATTTTCGCCTTTTTTTAAAACTTTTTGGAGTGGGTTGCTGTACTAAGAATATAAGAACGTGCATTTTCTCTTTTGATTAGAATTTTCTATTACACCAAATTCAGCCACAGCAACGCATGGCAGGATACAGCTAGTATATATATATATATATATATATATATATATATATATATATATATATATATATATATACTCAGGTTTTTTTTATATTCAAAAGTAATGGACTAATGAATTCAACGAGGTTGTTAGATAGTGCTCAATAAAAAGAGCTGATAATACTTGTTTATTGTTATATAAACATGCTCACATCCCGCTGCTACAATAGCCACTTGTTTCAATCAAACAACAGATATCATCAGGCAGCGACTTGACTATTCAAAAGTTCAATGAATAATGGATTTTTTTTAAAATTTATTTAAGTGATCTTTTGAAAATAATGAGTACAAAAATAGAACTTCCTTGTCTAAATATTACAATGAACTAGTAGAGCAAGGTTACTCCCCAATAGTAAATTGGAAAATTTTAAAGAAAGCGAAAACCTGTTCATCTTTAAACTCGCCTTGCTACCTATGTCTTTATGAGAAATTATTTATACTTACTTTTAGAGAAAGCGATAAATTATTAAATAAGAAGCACGAAAATTCAATTAATTGCAAACATTATAAAACCCATCTTTTAAGTAATTTAGTTTAGATATAAAATTTAAATAAATTAAAAATTGTCACTGATTTCTATAATTTATTAATATTCTATTAATATACTTTCTCCTCTCCTGATTTCATTCTTTACTTCTCCTATCTTATATACCTGTGTGTCTATGTGTATATGTATGTGTCTATGTATTTATTTTATGACCGTGTGTACTTAGATCTATATATTTCTATATTATTTGGTATACCCTCCCATGTTTATTCAATCCATCTGTATGTTTCTATGTGTGTATGCATCTATCTGTACCCTTGCCAAATTATTTGCATTCTTATGTATTTCTATATATATAATGTATGTAAATTATACATATTTTTGTGTGAGTATATATATGTGTGTGTGCGTTGTTGTTTATTAGTATATGAGTGTGTGCATATATTTGTGTATTTTTTGTATGTATGTGTATACATAAGATTATATATATATATGTATATATATATACATATATATATATATGTATATATATATGTATATATATGCTTATTAGTATGTCGGTTGGTTCTCTGTGAGTAAATACATATGTATCTTATTATTTTTAATTTGGGTACTATCTACCTGTGCGTCGCTATTTTTGAGTATTTCGTTGATTTAATTACTTCTTTTGCCTGAATATATTTATAGGTAAGTGTACTTGTATCTGTGTTATTAGTAATCTGGTATTGAATGTATTATTTTGTGATTTAATATGACTTTATATCTATACTTAAATAGCTTAAACTTCCAACTTAATAGTATAGTTACACCTTTACTTATGTGCATGTATATGTATATATATATGTATATATATATATATATATATGTGTGTGTATGTGTGTGTATATTTGGGTATATATATGTGTGTGTGTGTATATATATATATATATTTGTATTGTATTCTTTTTATATACATAAATATTAGTAGTTTTTTATTTATAATTATTGGACCTATTTAATTTATTTAATCCCCTCTTATGGCTAAATATGTTATATTAAAAAGATAATAAATATTAATTTTATTCTGTTTTTATTATTATTATTTTTATTATTATTATTATTATTATTATCATCATTACTATTATGTTTATTGTTATTAATAATAATTTTAATATTGTTTTATCATTATTTTCTTCTTTTATTCATATATTTATCTAATAAAAACGCGAAAACTTTTAACTTATATCATTTAGCATAAGGGGCCTAATTAATGGTAGACGTATGTTTGAATTGCGTTGATTTTACTCGTGGACGTATGTAAGAGGATAAATATGCTAGCCGAATACATTCACTGCCTTTTTTGACACGTTCATTTCTGACGCTTGGATTGTATCTTCTGTTTGTATTTGTAATAATATGTTTCATTACTGAATTGTATAATTGTTCATAAATTGGTTGACACGCAGATTTTTTCTTTTTCTTTTTCTTTTTCTATATACTGTCAAATTCTTACTTTCTCTCTTTCTCTATTTAACTAGATATCATTATTCTTTCCTTTTCCTTCTAGTTCTTATTCTCTTTATTATAACCATTTATTTCTTTTTTCTTTTCTTCTCCATATCATATATATATATATATATATGTATATATATATGTATATGTATATATATATATATATATATGTGTATATGTGTATATATATTATATGTATATATATATGTATATGTATGTATGTGTATGTGTGTGTATGTGTATATATATATATATTTTCTCTTCTTTTTCTCTCTATTTTGTTTTCTCTATATTTTCTTTCTCTATTTCTGTCTCTATTCCTTTTTTCTCTTTTCAATCACTCTCTCCCCATTGTAATCTTTTAACTTTATTTAAATTGCCTCTCCCTTTTTACTTTTTTATTTAATTAAAGTCCTGTGTTTTAAGTTTTTTAACTCCAACTTCTAAAGAGTTCCTACCTAAAAAAAATTTTTTTAAAAAATCCATTATTCATTGAACTTTTGAATAGTCAAGTCGCTGCCTGATGATATCTGTTGTTTGATTGAAACAAGTGGGTACTTGTAGCAGCGGGATGTGAGCATGTTTATATAACAATAAACAAGTATATATATATATATGTGTGTGTGTGTGTATGTACGTGTGTGTATATACATATTATATATATACATATATTATACATATGTTTTTATATACATATATAATGAATAAATGGCAAAAGTCTATATTCCAAATCTTATGATGCTTACCAACTCACAATTTACTCCTTTAATTCAATTGACATTCACAATTTTTGACAGTATGTTTTCGTATGGCAACATCATTCACTTTTTGTTTTATTTTATTAGACTGCCATTTATTCATTATGAGCTCTGTAATTACATTGAACATATTTAATAAGGAGTGTATGTATAAAAAGGGAATAATGAATATTATCAGACTATATATATATATATATATACGAATATATTACTGACGTAAATCCTCCTATTTTTTCTAATAAGTATGTAAATCTACAAGTACGTCGGCGTGCACCATTTTTTTTCGTGTATTATTTTCTCTATCTAATTATCACAATCCATAATATACATTTTCTTCTAATTTAATGACGGAAGCAACAAGATATTTTAGTGCTTCACACTGTCTATATTGACAGCAGACATGACCATATCTGCTCATTAATATATTACTAGAGTCATCATGACATGAATATTTATCGATCCTAATACATTGAGGAACAAAAGTTGAAGTCATTCCTTTTGGACATCCTTTAGTGTACACGGCGTGAAAAATTATTAACGAGATAACATTTTCTTACCAGTTTCAGAAACTTACCAGTAGTTTCGTATCATAAGTTTCGGAAACGTTGGCAATGAAATTTGCGCGTACTGTAAGAATTCGTACTGTTCCGCGCAATGTAAACAACTTGTCATCCGAATTGCTGAATCCCCGGTATTTGAAGTGTGTCTAATTATGAACAAGGTTGTTTCCTCAATAAAACGAGTCGTAAATTGTGTATAAGTAGTTCTGAACATAGTATTATTACAGAACAGCTAGCAAAAGGAAAACCTACCCTCAGAATATCGAAAATGATAGGAAGGTTCCATCAAACTGTGAAGAACTTTGTAAAGAGCACTACACAGGTACGTAAAAGAGCCGATAATGTTAAATGTAGAGTTGTTTCACGCCATTCTCTACTCCAAATTAAACATGAAGTTGTCAAGATCAAGCTGGATTGAAGAATGTCTCAAAAGTACTCGATGCCGCCTTCTGAAAGAAATGGCCAAGTCTGTTAAGCCTGTGACAAAGCCCCCATTAAAACAACATCACATAGGAAATCGATTGGAAATAGACAGAGGACAACATGAAAACGAATTTTTTCAAAGTTTTGTTCACGAATGAAGTACGTGTAACTCTTGATGAGCCAGATGGATGGAAAAAGGGATGGGTTCTAGATGGATGACAACGTGAACAGCGTTAAAGGCGCAAACAAGGTGAGGATGGGATACTGATTTGGATTAGGATTATCGGAGGTACTTTAGTTGGCCCATGGAGAGTTACAAGGCGTAAAAATGACATCAAACGCTTACATAGTTTTCTGACCGAGCACTTGGAACCATGGCTGAAGAAGCCAATTTTGACGCTCACATGACGCATTATTTTTATGCAGCATAAAAAAATAAAACGTATTTGAAACAACTGGCGTTCTCTGGGCTACGGAAGATGAGTTGCCTGCGAATTCACCGGCCTAAACCAAATTGAGAACCTTTAGAGTATCCTGAAGCGACGCAGCTATGCAAGTTGACGCCAGTTTAAAAACAAAGATTAGTTGTCGGCTACTCTTCCAGAGGTATCTCGAGGAATAACTGTTGACGAAATCGCAAATTTTAATAATTCTATTGACCAACACCTTTTACAAGTCATTCGTAAAAAATGATTGCTTATCACCTACTAATTATGTCAATGATGAAATAGCTATGAAGTTATTGTGTTCTAAGAATTTTTCCTAGTTCATTTTATGTTTGAAAAGTATTTCAATATACAAGATAATAATTAAAGACACTGAAATACACAGATATTTCTATCTTCCGAATTAGATTCACTTATACTGCTAGGTACTTCTATTTTCTGACTGGAGTAAGTGAACTGTGTTGTAAGCAATTCTTCAAAGTTTCATTGATTTTCATTGCCTGGTTCCTGAAAAAAATTTAAAAAAAATGTAAACTCGTTAATAATTAGATACGCAGTGTATATATTTAGTGTTTATATATATATATATATATATATATATGTATATACATATATAATATATATATAGTATATATATATATATATATATATATATATATATATATATATGTATGTTATATATTATATATATATGTATATTATAATATACTTTCTTGGGAATAGTTTTTTTTATTTAACAATCAGTGGTTATGTAAACGTGAGATTGTTGGTTTACAAAATATTACTGGCAGTAATATTCTAGAAGTTATCCCATCTAAACAAGAATTGCTCGATATGCAAGATAGAGCAAATAAATTAAATTGTAATTAAATGAATTTCGAAAAACTCTCATTGAAATGAAATGAAGTGGTTGAGTTTCATATCAAAGAATTTTTATTATTCTAAGCAAGACAAAGAATGTTTTAGAAAGTTTATCTCCTTAACCTATAGGGTTTCGATGCCTACCATCTCATCAGAGGAGTGAAACTATTAGCAAATAGTTATAAAGGTATGCACCCTATTTGCTAAAGTCAGTGAGACATGGAAAGTCAAAGTGAAAATAATACATTTATCAGAAGTCCTGTGCAGGAGTATTTGTAGAAAAAGGATATGAATGTTTTTGTTGATCCAACTTGTTTGGTAAAATCCATATTATACGTTCTTTACATCTGTTTGGTAATAATTTTCAAGTTATATCCTGGGTAATCCGCATAGCTGTGTACACATCCGAATCGGGCAAGTGCTTGTTTAAATTGTATTTGGGTCCAGCCGATAATAATTTCAGAGTCTGGTGGAAGCCTTTTCATTAGAAGCTTATATTATTTTTAGTGGGGCGAAGTGCTAGGGAGAGTAGGTAATGTTAAGTGGTAGGAGGTGGGGTGAGACATTTGTGCATATTCATCCTAATATACAAATAAACACACATATACAAACTCAACACTTACACACAACATACATATGTAATATACATACAGATACACATAAACACATACATATATATATACATATATACACATATATATATAAACATATATATATACATATATACCTATACATATACACACACACTTAAACATACATACATCTCTATAAAAAATAGATATCTCTTCAAGTAGAATCTAAAAATCATAAAGTTTGACCGGTCGCTTAATTGAGGTCTGGTCGTGTACAAGATATAGGGACTTGGTTCGGGGGGAGGGGAAGAAAGGAGGGGACCAAGAATAATATGGATATAAGAACAAAAACCAAAATAAACTAAAATAAAGTGATGGGCCAAATACGTAAATGGAATTATTCTTTTTTTCCTGATTTTTCCTAGTTTAACCTCAAACCTCATTGTCAATTTAAATCGTATGTGTTCTGTCAACTAAAGTTATATGTACTGCCG
>NC_136485.1:121903247-122028247 GCF_053919585.1 Euprymna scolopes | reverse complement strand
GGACACTTGAAAAAAAATAAAAATAAAACAGCAAGCACTTTATTTCAAAGTGCATACGAGAAAAAAAAACCTTTAAATTTGCAGTAACCTTTTCTGCAAAGTGCACACACACAAAAAAAGGTGTTTTGCTAGGATACCGTGAACTTATTAGGTAGACGGTTTTGAAAGGAAAAGTGATATTTTTCTCAGTGTGCTAAGAAGGGATTTTTCTTTCTTGTACATAATTAATAACGTAACAAAAGGACTCGGTTGTTCGTAGAAAGGAAATAGTAAAAGTGACTGATTTACTAATTTGAAAAACAAAATGGAGGATCTTATGAAGTTATTCGCGGAAATGAAATTGTCTCTACAAGAAAGAGACGAATTACAGAAAAAAAGGACAACAAAAAAGAGATGAAAGACAGAATAAACGGCTTCTTAAATGTATAGAGCAAATGCAACTTGGTCAAAAAGATTTGTTGGAAAGATTAATGAATAATTCTGCACAGGAAAGCAATGCGACTTTTACCAACGCAACAATTGTGAATAGCATAGATGCGTCCACGTACGTACCAGAAGAGGATAAAAATTGTGAGGCATAATTTAAAAGGCATGAAGATAATTTCGAAACAGATTGCGAAAGCTAGTCAAACGCAAAGAAAGTAAGGTTATTACTTCGAAATCTTGGTACCAGTGAACATTGCAAATTTGTTGATTTCATATTGCCAAGGAGAATGAATCAGTTAGACTTCGCTGAGACCGTAAAACTTCTTGGGGAGTTATTCGGACCGAACATGTCTCTTTTTTACAAGAGATGGTCGTGTATGGACCTTAAGAAAACGGAGGAGCAGGACAACCTGACATATGCGTCAGTAGTAAATAAACACTGCAACAATTTTAAATTATCGAAACTTACGCTGGACGACTTCAAATGTTTTATGTTTGCACAGGGGCTAGTTTCTACAAAAAAAATTCAGAGATCCGAAGACTTGTTCTCTCAAAATTAGAGACAGAACAAGGGACACCGACAGATAAAGCATTACAACAGTTCCTGCAAATATACAGTATAACTGACAACCCAAATACACCGTCGAAATTATCGCCAGCAGAATTAATCTTTGCGAGAAAGATAAAATTACCATTTGATAAATTAATACCAAAGCAAGCAGTAGTATATAAAACGACACACACATCACGTAAAAGGTTTAAACCTGTTTATCGGGTATAGTATAAATGTTTTAAAAATTATATGTCATATTCGGAGTCGGGTACGGTAGGTAAACGTATCGGCGACTTGGTCTACATGACAAAAGGTCAAAAAGGGATACACAAAAGACACCAAAATCAATTGAGAAAACGTCATAGGAAGGACAACGATCAGGACAAACCTGAGGAACAGGAAGATCCAATTAATATAGTATACGAAACGTTTAATATTGAACCACCACACACCATGTCCGAACAGATGAGATCGGAAAGGAAAAGAAAGGCTATAGACCCAATGATAATGAACCCCAAAAGGGAAAGATATTGAAATCTAGACGACTTCTAATCTTGGAGGGGTGTTGTGGAGACGCCCACTAATTAGCATACGTGTGTGAAAAGATGTAGATAAAGGTTTCAAGTAAGCAAGACCGGGGAGTTGTGTTCGAACGCCGAATATGAAAGACGATTGTGCCGGTCGCTCCATGAAAGACTTTAACACGCCCTCTGCCGGACAATATTCAAACTGCAGTACAACTGCACATTTGTAAATATGTATAATCTTTTTGTCTTAATATATTTGTTTCACCTTTACTTTCTGCATTCGTGTTGTTATTGATACAGACACAACGGTATATATTATTATAGAGTCGTCATGTAAAAAGTTAAAAAAAAAACGTATTTGGTTGCCATCAGTTAGAATTTAAACCAAAAGCCAAACTGTTGCATTCAAAGCTGATTGTCATTACCACTGCACCAACGTGACAGGCCTATGATCTGTTAAAAATCAAAAATTAAAAATAAACTAAAAGGAATGCACAAAATGTTTAACGATTTTATTTTCAATTTTTACCCATTTTTGACCCCTTAAAACTATTTTCACCGGCTACTAGGTCAATACAGGAACGGCTCGTAAAAATCCAATCATTAGAGGCCCCGAGCCCTGCTCTGCGACGTTTTGTTTCGGAGATGATTAAGTTTGAAATCTGAAGACAGTCAGACACTCAGACATATAGCGTTTTCTATATTTAACTAGACTACCCATGACCCGTGGGTTTAGTATGTTATATTAGTTATGGAATTCATGTATGAGCGTGACACTTGTGATGCAAAGAAAATACTTGTTTTTGACATAACAGAAATATTTCTTTGAAAGTATATTAAAATGAAAAAAGAATATAGATAGATTTCTGTGGGTAGTTCTGTTTATTATGATTGATTATTTTTGAAAAAAAATATTACAGTTTCTGAATTATAAGTGGTTGGCCATACTTATAGGTAAATTTGCACTGTACTGATACCATAATACTTATTATAGTTAAATTCAAATTTTTATACAACTGTTTTTATACATCGTTCATTTCTGTATTACGTTTAAGTTATTTTAAACCCCACACTTTCCACGTTAAATAGTAATTTCGAAATAATAACGTTAATATTTCAGCGTCCCAATTGTTCTTTTGTTTTTTTGTTTATTTTAAACCCCACTCTTCCCATGTAAAATAATAATTTCGAAAAAATAACATTAATATTTCAGCGTCCAAATTGTCCTTTTTTTTTCAAGTTTAAATTATCCAAATAAACAATTGTAAATACTGTCTATTTTTTTAACATCGTGCATTTCTGTATTATGTTTAAGTTACTTTAAACCCCATTTTCCCATGTTAAGTAATAAGTTCGAAATAATAACGTTAATATTTCTGTATGACGGTTATGCGCGCATGCCAAACCGGATGTCGTATACCGGAAAGTCGGTTACATACCTCGTTACAAGGTCATTTGAGTTTTATAATTATATAGATAAATGGTTTGCATTTCATAAAAGTTTCTCCTCGTATCCTCTACTCTGGAGGGAGGGGGCACCGGATTTGCCACATCGTAATTCACTCTTAAATATGATATCTTCTTTTGTCCAGATTTCGTTTATATTATTATAGAGTCGTGATGTCAAAAGGAAGAAAAAAGTATTTGGCTGCCATCAGCTAGAATGTAAACCAAAAGCCAAACTGTTGCATTCAAAGCTGATTGTAATTACCACTGTACCAATGTGACACGCATATTCACTGTTTAAAATCCAAAATCAAAAATAAAGTAAAATTAATGTACAAAATGTTTAACGATTATATTTCAATTTTGCCCCATTTTGGATCCCTTAAACACTATTTTCACCGGCTCAAGGTCAATAAAGGAACGCTTCGTAAACATCCAATTATTTGAGGCCCCTAGCCCTGCTCTGCGAGGTTTAGTTTCGGAGATGATAAAGTTTGAAAATGTGAAGACAGTCAGAAAGTCAGACAGACAGACATATAGCGTTTTATATATTTAGTTTTTATCTTGAATCGTATAACATGTTTCTAATCTCTTTACTATATATTACCCTGCCATAATGTTCTTGGAATATAAATCTCTTTTACAGAATTACATTTAATTTAGCATTTTAAATAAGAATATTTTCCTTCTTCAAATCTATGTGTAAATACTTTATTTCTTAAGCAATGCATACTCTAATAGATAGGGAATAAATAAACCCCTGTTCATAATCTCTACTAATTTCATCTAAAAAAATATATTCAACTTAATCACACTCGAAATTACGTTCTACTTTCTCTATTTTTTCTTTCCTTAAAATTAATCAATACCAATGAAAATAAGAAATACATATTTAATACATTGCTTACTTCAATGCATGGCGTAAAACATCTCCTACGTAATAAATCCATTTATTTTTTTTACAATGACTAACATAACACTCTCTTTTTTCATATTATATAATTCTCTTCTGTATATTCTTAGTACTAATGAATGTTACATTTAATTGGCCAATACTAAATTTTTGATTAATTAACAGTCACCAAATTTTCGCTGGCTCTGCACAAAAATAACTAGCTCGCTCTTTTACAAATAGAATTTGTTTAGTAAACAAGTGTTTGAATATTCACAACCTAAATTACATGTGACTTCTAATAGTCCCCATTAAGAATGTATTTTCGAGAAAACTAAAGATCGTTTTTAATACAGATTAATATCTAAAGCCACAAACACTACTCTTAAAGCATTAACTAATAATTCTTATTAGTTACTGAAAATAGTAAAATTTTATGAATTTGCTTATTTGGTTTATTACATTGATTAATATTCTATTTGTAAACTTCAGTCATTTTTATAACTTTATTTTGATACTTTCAACTGACTGAATTATTTTATCTATTTTGTGAATAACACTAAATACAATTTTGAAATATGGAATTCCGCTGTTACTCTCACACTAGAATAAACAATACTACACTCTTAACGATGTGCTGTGGCATTGATTTCTTAATTTCATTGTTTATTTAATATGTGGATCGATTTTTTCAATAAAAGAAGTGGATCTCTTAAAAAAAATAAAGAAATGAAATTCACTTGCTTTTGTGGATGAAATCTAACTTTAATTTATAACATTTATAAAATAAAAACTAAACAAGAATTTGGACATTTTTATCTTACCCGAATGTTAATTCGTTAATTTCCGAGAAAACAATATAGATATTAAGAAAAGTACTTTATGACAAAGTTTTTGTTAAATATAGTAAAACTGTACCTATGTTTACATTAAATATTAATACCTAGTAATTCATACAATGCATTGAATATATACTATTATCGTTTGATTACTGCATCATATCAAATAATAGTTCATAACAACGTTCAGTCACATAAGCCCAGTAGTTTAAGAGAAAACCTCCAGATAAATGTATTATGCCGACAAATACAATTAATATTTTATCTCTAACTTTGCATGAAATAGACATCATAATACATCAATCACTGCACCATGCCACTTCAGAACCCATGGATATGTTTAGCAAGTTCACACACATTATTTTGATTTCGCACGGTACATACTCAGACATATTAAAGTATTTATTTGTTTTTTTCTTTCTATCTTGAGAATTATTCGCACAGCATTTGCCCGATATTATATCTGACACTCTCCGACACGAGATTCGTATGTCGAACTGTATGTAACGGAGAAAATACAAGATGAAATTCATTTTTAATTGCGCGCTTGTGAAGATTGAACGCACAATCGTCAGTGCATGCGATACGAAAACTACAAATGCGACTTATTACTATTATTACTTTAGAAAAATTGAGGTAATAAGCGCATACTTCTTTTTTTTTTTGCATTAAGTCTAAGCTTCACTGCGAAATATTGTGGACATTCATGGGTTCGAAAAAAGATTCCTTGGTTGAAAATAAACAGTTGAATAATTTTGGAGGGAACATCGGCCGACATGATGGGCGAATAATGCTAAAAATTGCAACAATAATTTGAATTATCCAAATAAACAAATTACTAATCCTCATTTCAGATATTGACAAAAGAACATGTTTAGCATTGGAAGAATGTGATTGGGACAGGAGACTAAATATAAATAGACCTCCTGTATGCTTCAAGTTAGTCCAAGAGGCATTACTGTCACCTTTACATGCCCATTTCTTCCGTGACCATTGAATGTATGAACGCCGTCAATTTTATGTGTCTGAGTGTTCATGCGACTTCCCACGATTTCGTGGAGTCTTACCTCTTGTTGGTCGTCTTATATGGCCAGATCATTGTCTTTCTAGTGGTTGACTGATTGCCTGCGAATATTCTCCAGTGGCGTTTTTCTCCCGTAACTGTAATTTCAGCTTCTTCTATTACCACATTCAACCGATGTCAATTGGTTCGTCGAGGTGCTAAAATAAAACATGCGTTTATTTTTTAAATATATTTTCTAAGGCCTAGTCTGTAAATAGTTTTACCAGTGTTAAATAATTCTTTGTCACCAAAAGATTCAAACACCCAATTATAAACATTCAACATGACTCAATGCTCTAGACAGTAGATGGGGATTCACATTCAAGAGCCAATAAAGGTATCTACCTCTAAATCTTTCCAAATGTCTTGAATAAGACAGTCTTATAACTGAGACAGAAAAGCATACTAATAGTGCGTTCTGGATAGCTTCAAATAGTCATTGGAACTACACAAACATTTTATTGTGAAATATTCTAAATTATGAAAAAGAGCAGCGCCCCAGTTATTTTCATGAAAAACCATTCCATAATATATAAATAAGGAAACGCGATAGACTGTCTAAAACCCTGTCTCCCGACTATGATCGCATGAAAATAAAATTGAATCGTATGGAGTAACGTAAAATATTTCATAATTGGCTTGCTACATGAGGACATAAACAGATTGGCACTAAAGAAGACAAAATTTAAACACTATATCTTCCATGAAACTACGCGGTCTGAAACTTTCGAAATTTATAAACAGCATCCTCTTACTATTGTGAAAACCGGGCACTAACTCATGACCTCCTAGATTCCAAAACTCACGATGCCATATCAAAATAACAGAACAAATCCGACGAGAAAAATCTTCTTGTAGAACTTAGTCATAAATTCTACACATATCAGTATTATATATAACAGCGTATCAGATAAGAGCAATATATGAAAACAGAATGGATGCGTCTTCAAATTACACAAGAATTCCATTACTTTGTTGTTATAAATCTATCAAACACCGGTAATTATAATAATACCCCTACTGCTTCTTGCTTATAACGCGGAACTGTGAAACCTTCTATAGACATGTGATGAAGAGAGGAATAAGCCCGTTTCCTTAAGAGTCTAGGCTTGGGAATAGCTGAGAAGGAAAGGCACCAAAGTTCAAATAAAGAAACCGTAATCCAAACAGTATCTATAATTTCTCTCTGCTCAAAAGAACCTTGTCTATGTTGAAAAATCCAATACTATTTGGCGTAAACCAAATGCAACAGATATGCAAAAATTGCACTAAAAGAGACTAGAAGAGGCTAGAATTCTCTTCGCACGTGGTTTTAATATTGAATTAGACTCTGGCAGGATTCTTTATCCTCTGAAAATACAAAAATATAAGAGAATTTAACAAAATAATTAGAATTACATGATATTTAAATATAATAGAGACAAATGTATCTAGAATGTTTTTCAGGAATTATATATCGACCATAAACTACGTGATTTTATGTGTTTTCAAACCAGGAAACAAAACTAACATAAACGCAAAATCCTCTTACAAACACCAAGCAGAAATAAAAGCTCCAATACATTACTGTTATGTTGTTCCACAAACTAAAATACTAGCTCGTATTCTGCGATTAGCAAAAACGATCATGTTGGAAGTTTACTAGGAAAATAATATTTCGTAAGAAGAAGTGCAACAATGATAGTTCCTTCGAATTAAACTATTGTAAATTACTTATGAAATCATATATTTAGAAATTGAATACGCGATTTTAGTGTCATTGATAAGAAAATAATAAACATGTTCGTATTACATTTGTCTTACTTTTTAAATATTTCTATTAAGGCAAGTAATAAAAATCAACAGAAACTTTTTTTTAAATAATTGGAAAAAGAAAAAAGATGTCATGTTTAAATTTTAATAATTTCTACGTCTGTATCGGTAAGAAAATCAGCCGAAGTATGAAGGTGAACAGAAATCTAACTCAACGAAAAGATAGACTCATGTTATTTGCGTGATGACATTAGTTTGAAAAATTCTCAACACGATAATCGACTAGTCTTCCTTTTCCGAACATTTACACTATCGTATTAATTATATTTTTCTCTATTGTCTATTTATCGTGCTATTTTATTTCATATTTTATCATGTGATTTTTTTTAAAAGAAGGACAAATTTGTAAAAGGAAATACCTGTAAAGTATAAACGGTTTTACTTTACTTTCAAACGCACGTAGAGGAATATACCAATGATGTATTAAAAATATACTATAATTATGTTCTGTATATTTTTTTTAGCATCTTGTGATAAATGCCAATGTTTTCAGTAAGAAACTACAAGAATAAAAATAGTATATATATATATACATATATATATATATATATATATATATGGGGGGTTATGTATAGTATATACATACTAGCATGGGTACCTAGGCAACGCTGGTCGTCCGAATTGTTCTCTTATTTTGATATAGCATCGTGAGGTTTGGAATCTAGGAGGTTATGAGTAAGTGCACGGTTTTCACACTAGTAAGAGGATGCTGTTTATAAATCTCGAAAGTTGACACCAAGTTCTGTTTGAAACACACCTGTATACTAATCATTTTCATCATGGGAAACGTTGATACCCCTACGACAAAAATAAAAGAACGGATGGAAAAAAATGTAATCGCTCCAAAAAAGAAGTACGTGATACCCTCTCCACCAGGTATTTCAACAGAAGGGCTACAAAGAGAAGAAACTATTCTCATGAAATTGAGCACTGTAAAGACCCCCTTGAAAAAAAAAATAATTAAAAAATAACCATTAACATTTTTGTTTAAATAAAAATAGCAGCGAATGCCCGTGCAATCGCAAAATATTTTAATGGTTTTCGATGGTGCTGAAAACACATATTACGTCTAAATATGAAGCAGATAATAGATTTCATGATATGATAGAATTACTTTTTCAAAAGATGGTGGATCACTTTCTTATATAAATTTAACGTAAAATGAGGACAAACTTTCTGGTCATCTAGTAATTTCTTCATATCATAACACAAATTTAACTGTGATATTCGTTTTCAGCACTCCCGAAAATTAGCGCTGTTTCTATTTAATTAAGAGATACGCCCTTTTTTCATTTCATAATATAGGAAGCTAATTATGCTGTTAGTTAGTTTACAAAAGCATACGTTTTTGTTATTTTTTCATTATAGAACTTGCATAGTTGTTAATAGGTTCCTCTGCAGTTTAACATTTAACAAAAATTCTGTTTACATTAGGAGGCGGTTAAGTAAACTACAAGAGCACATGGTAAAAACTATACAAATTCTATAATTGAATACCCATCTAAAAAAAACAACAAAGTACATTTTTCTAAACCGCACGTGTAAGCTTTATTTACGTCCTAAATTATGAAAACATAAACGACTCTCTTAGTAAAAAAAAAAACAGTGCCGGTTTTCGGTGGTGCTGAAAACGAATATCCCAGTTAAATTTGTTTTATAATATGAAGAAATTATTAGGTGGTTAGAATGGGGTACCCATTTTACGTTAGATTTATATAGGAAAGTGATTCCCCACTTTTTGAAAAAAGTAATTTTTCATATCATGAAAACTACTTATCTGCCTCAAATTTAAATGTGATATTCCTTTTCAGCACGACCGAAAACCATTCAAAGTTGTCATATTTAAGTTTTTTGTGGAGTTGGACACAAACTTTACATTGACCTTTTTTCTGGCTGTTAAACGACGCTGGGTAACGTCATAAAAATTGAGCATTTTTAATTTAGGATATGAAATTAATTATAAAGAATATCTGTTTTGCAGGAAATAAAACACACTTCCTATGGTATAAGTATTATAATAAAACCTGGACAACACCGATTAAATTTTATAAGCAAAAAAGCAGAGGATGATGGATTTTATTCACATGTGTCTCTGACTAAGTCTGTCCTCGTGAGGATGCAAGTAAATTATTAGTTTTAATAATGTTTCTCTAACAAATAAAAAAAGTTACTTAAAAATTAAGAATAATCGAAAAAAAATTCCTCCGAATTAAAAATAAAAAAATAATAATTCAGCTTAGACTAATATTTCGAAATGAAAACAAATATTTAATAACGTGCTCATATTCAATTAAACTATCACATATATTTCCCCTTTTGGTTTTCTGGTTTTTGCTTTGAAAATAAAACGGTTTCAGATTTCAGATAAAATCAGTTAAATCAAATATAACTTGAACTTTAAATAAACTAAATAATTTGTTTAATTAGTACAGTTGAAACAAAACTATTATGTAGAATAAGTAATGTCATCAAGGTAATTATTTAAGTAGATTTAATTCAATGTTATATGATAATGACCGTAACTCAATTATGTAAATGTGGTTTGAAGAATGCTATATATTGAAATTCCGTATACAATATAATGTCTCCCTTGACAGAAGTATACTAACATGGGTATTAATATTACTTGACCAGGAGAGTTGTACACACATTTGGCATTTATATTTCTTTAGTCATTGGGAGGTGTACACACACATACACACAAGAACACTACTACTTTTTATATATAGATATATGTAATTATATATATGTACACAGACTCACACAAACCTACACGCTTACACGTATGTAACCGTATCTCTCTCTCTCCATATATATATAGAGATAGATAGATAGATAGAGATATATGCGACTAAAACCACGATTTTTGATAAACAACTAGAAACCTGACCTCAACCGCAAAACCAGCATTTTATTAATTGTACTAAGTGTGTTTGATTTAGGTAATAATAGTAAAAAAAGTATTGTAAAGAATATAAGATGAAACTTTGGATTTCTTTCGATGAGCTGATATCGAAAATTCATGAATACAAAAAGAACAATAAATTCCTTATGTTTGTAAACTGACTCATATTTCTCATCCACATTTAAGAAATAACGGAAACTAACGAAACTCGAAACAGGTATAACTTAATTAGAAATAGAAGTTATTAAAATAGCGAGAAGAACATTAATAAGATATGATAATTATTTATGGAGGAGGTAGATAGATGAAATAGATTTATGTTACGCAATTACTGACTTAGTAGCTCTGTACATAATGAAAGAGTATTTTAAAATAAATACCGGACTTTAATGAAGAAGTATATAGAAATCCTTTATATTTTAGTTAAAGCGTTGTAATAATAAAATAATATAAAGAAAATTAAACCAAAACTAAAATAGAAATATCATCGGGTTGGAATTGTAAAGTAGTGACTTTTTAATATGACCCGGATTCTTATAAACTGTCTCACAAAACGAAAAAAACCTATTCTAGATTGATTATACATCTAATCCTTTTAAGAACCTTAAAAAGCGATTATCCCCATTATATTAAAAAGAACATCTACGATATCACAAGATGATAATGCATTTGATAAAGATAAGAATTATTATAATGAAGCTTTAACTAGATCAGGATATTAAGGAATGAACAAATACATTAAGGAGATCGATAATAAAGATGACGAGACCAACGACACAATATCATATAACATGGCCATGAAAGGAAGAGTAATTGTAAATAATAAAAAATATATATAATAATAAGATTATAAAGAATGAAATTAAAAATAGTGAGGAATGATATAATAGTAATTATGCTCTTCGAATAAGAGAAATAGCCGCAGAAAGAAGTTTTATTTAATACACATTAAAGAAGTATGAACATGATAAGAACTTCCCCCAGTGAATAATTAAGTAAGAACATTGCATTCTAAACCGCTGCTTAACTAGTCCAAACTATAAGTTCAATAATAATGGAAGAATAAAAAACATGCATCGTTTTTTGTACGGTAGGCAATTTCTGTTACAAATAGACCACAAACCATTATTAACGATTTTCGTATCGAAAAAGGGACTACCACAACATACGGCGAATAGACTCCAAAGATGGGGTACCACACTCTTGAATTACAATTTAAAATGGAGTATGTACAATCTAAAGAATTTGGCCAAGTTGACGGATTATCGAGGTTAATAGCTAAGTAGACAGAACCATTAAAGGATTTGGTAATAGCAGCCATTCAAGCGGAAGTTGAAGTAAAACATACGTTATGTGTCACAATAAGAAAAATCCCAGTAACGCTTGATGAGATTAAGTGAGGCAGAGGTGAACGAATTTATTATGCGCACGAAGGAAAGGATCAACAATAACGAACTGGATGAAGAAATTTATTCAATATAACGTGTTATATAGCGGACTCCTGTTATAGAGCGAGAGAGTCGTAATTCCTGCGACATTACAGAAAAGAATGCTCAAGGAATTCCATGTCGGACATCCAAGTATATCAAGAATCAAAATTCTTATGCGCTCTTTTGTTTATTGACCAAACATGGATAAGGATATAGAAGGAAAAATCGGGGAGTGTGAAGGATGTGCATTAGCTATGAAAGCTCCTCCGACTCAATTCGGATGGTGGGCCAAACCGGGCCGACCTTGGTCTAGGATTCATTTAGATTTTTCAGAACCACTATATGGGTTCTACTATCTCAGTGTTGTAGACATCCTATCTAAATGGCCGGAAGTATTAAAATGTTAGAATCCCACATCCGAGGTAACTATCAATTTCCTGTATGAACTATTCCCTAGATTTAGAGTAGCAGACTGCATTGTTACAGACTATGTACGAAATTGACGTCTACCGAATTTAAACATTTTTGCGAGGATCATCTAATCGAGCATATAACTATTCCGCCATATCACCCAGGAAGTAATGGGTAAGCAGATGAATTCGTTTATACATTCAAGAGAGCTCTAAAAAATCTAGTGGATCGCCGACAGATGAGACAATCCAGCAGTTTTTTACAAGTCTCCAGAGTCACTTCGAATGCAAACATCTAAATGTCGAAGACATCTGGTGAGGTTATGTTAGGACGCAATATTAGATCGATTTTTCACAAGTTGTTAAGAAACAAGGGTAGGTAAAACCTAAACAAACTATAACTAAAAACGGTAAACAGTTGGTGAAATATGCCCCTACAAGATTCACTAAAATAATAAGACTTTCTGGGAGTCCGGCATTGTTGAGAAAGAAAATGGTAATATGGTCTACATGATTAAGGGACCAGACTTCGTGCACCAATATTACACTAAGCAAATTCGGATATATATATATATATATATATATATATATATATATATATATATATATATATATATATATATATATATATATTCATGTTGCAGCGTGTAATGTGCGGCTATACATATCTGTTTACATTATGATGTCCGAGAATAAGTATACTTCCGTGATTATTTAAGTTTTTGACCATATTAAAATATTAACATTCAGATAATAGCGCACTCACGTGGGTAAAAATCACAACGTATTAGAAATGCTTATGTGTGCCTGAAGTTTTCTCTATATATTTGTATATCTATATACTATACATGTATATATATATGTCTATATTTATATGATTATATATACGACTGTGTGTATATATATATATATATATATATATATATAAATGTTCAAATAACCCTTATCCTTATATATGTCTATTTGTCATATATGTGCATATATATATATATATATATATATATATATATATATATATATATATATATATATATATATACATCTATGTATAAGGAATGAAAAAATGTACCAGCGGTGGTTGACGTTATGTTTAAAGAAAAAATAGAAAAAAACCGAATGAAATTATTAAAAAATCAACGTTTCGTCCTTGTCTCAGAGGGCATCTTCAGGATAATTGAAATAAAAATGTGATAAAAGAAAAAGTAATAGATCGTGCGAAAAAAGACAGTTTTTTAAAATCCAACCCATGTCGGGAAAGGACGAATATGTGTGCGTATGGGAAGGTTGTTTGATGTCTATATATACAATTTTAAAATGCATTTAAAATAAATATGTACATTTTTTTTTCTTCTGCGAAACTACTCATTTTCCTGAAACATTCAAAGAAAAACGGCTAGCCAGGATCCACCCTGATACCTTGCTCTTTGATTATTATTTTCCCTATGCTAGGGGTTAAATGGTAGAATATACATCTATATATATATGCTTTTTCAAAGACCTTCAACTTATACACGCACTGATAAACATGCCTATATATATATATATATATATATATATATATATATATATATATATATACATTCGTTTTAGTTTAGTTTTTTATTCAATGGTTGAACGAATGCTTTTAGAAAAGTGTTTAGTTTTTCTTCTCTCCATATAAGTATGTGAGTTCAGAGTATAACATTGAATAACTTTTAAATTTAATATCTGTATATATTATTTTGTTTATATATATATATATATATATATATATATATATATATATATATATATATATATGATTGTGTCTTTATATATGTGGTTATTCATTCCTAATGATATTTAAAATCGTATATAATCTTTAAACATGTAATGGTATATTAGTCACTGAAAACGAGGACACAAGTATTTACATACATATTGTTAGACCGTAAGATTCGAATAAACATATATGTTTGGGCTACTCAGACAACCGCTTTCATCAATTTGGGTCCTGTATAGGAATGTCAATTGTAAGGACAGGAATTCACTATCTTAACTGCTGCTGCTTTCGTGCAACTATCTTTACGATTAATTCCCCAGGTATGTGTGTGAGAACATGCACTGCTGACGCTGTGAAGACAACGAGCACAACAGTTTTGATACTGTGAAAGATGTGTTGAGGAAAAGGAAAGCGAGTTAAAATACGTACCTGGACTAATGTCGTTTTCCCCTACTCTAATTTACACTGAATTCCGTTTCATTATTTATTAAACAGATCGGAATCAATTGTTGTATAATGGGCATGCATAAACATACGGCGAGTGGAGGAACTCAGTAATAGTTATGCTGACATTGTCGATCAATTATAAAAAAATTGGTAGAGGTTTATAATGAACAACAATGGCGTTGCCTTCAGGGGCTCGTACACAGATATATATTTTTCACCCTTTGTAATAATCTATAATATAATGTCACCTATTTGTAAAATGTATGTATGTATGTCTAAAACTTTCGACAGAGGCGGCGGTATTTCACGGATCGGGATCACTTTGAAGCTCGACTCATCGGACGACAAGGATTTTAAATTGGCTAAAAACATGCCTTCCTTTACCCTAAATTAAGCATTTTTCTACAGGGAGTGGTGGCCGATACTTTCGAAAGTCATCTTTCCTTTTCGATTGACTAGCGTTAATTTAAAACTTCGTAACTCCGAATTCGGCGACGGGCGCAATAGCAAAGATGCCACGTTTTGTTAACTATCTTTTCTTCGTTCGCGGTACAAGGTCCAGCCTGCCTTTCGAATACCACTTTTATTTTACGAAACAGTGTCGGTAATTTTCTTTTAAATAATAGATTAAACTATTTGATGTGCTTACTAGAATGGGAGGTAAGAGAATTCAAAATACTTTAAGACTTACGAATTGTCAAAATTTCGTTTCCTGTCAAATTACAGTTGACTGCAAGCAACCGAAAGTAGATTTATATATTTACCACTACATTTTTCGCTGCCATAATTTATAAAATAATTGAGTTTTAGGTGCACTAAATGGGTGATATTTAATTATTTTGTAGAGAGATTCTGGAAATTATTTAAATATCAAAGATCAAAATTACCTATATGCTTGGAGAATGATGTTCTGTCGAACTGCAATAAAACAACTCTACATTCGATATGTTAAAGGATTGGAAGGAATCTTACTACTTCGACAATAACTCTCGTCAAAATAAGGGGTAACCATTTAATACCTTCGTATTGAGTGAATGGTATTTATGGAGTGTACACAACGTGTCATTGTCAAAATAATTTCAATTTATTTAAAATAGTTAAATTTACGAATCACACGGCAATATTTTTATTGTTCTCCGATGTATCCTGTTGCTGACTCGATTTCCTTCACATTTCAATGAAAATAATGTTGAGTATGTTTTTGTTTTATAGCTATCATTCACAACGGGCAAGGCTTATTGTTAATATGACTGTACATGATCATTGTTTACAATCGTGTCTACGAGATATCGAGGAAAGTAAAATAGAGGGATGCCCATTCACATTATATTTCTACATTCTAATATACTCAGAAACGCTGAACATAGGAAATGTTTTCCAAATTCAGAGCCAACAAACTTTTGTTGTAGAAGATTTTTGAGATCAGAAGGAATCAACAATAGCAAGCCGGCATATGCTGCGTTTCGTGTTAGTAGTAAATATTAAAGTCAGTAATTAAGGCACACGCGGAGGGAATGGTTGAGTTTGACCAATAATGTATTTGATTTGGAACTGTTTGGACACTGTCTATAAGGGAAAGGCTCCTTGCCATTGTTTCATCCTAGATGTGGCAACATTGATCCATTCATTGGTAAACGGAGGCTTTGTAAATATCTAAGATGCCGCCATTATCAATATGTTCTCACACCCTAAAGGTATCCCCTCCATTTTTGCGGCATGTGTGTCTGTACAGGATTCCATAACTCCCTAATACTGTGCGTCTTGTGTGGAAGTATGTTGTTGCATTTATATTTCACCTTTTATTTATACTATATTTTTTTAAATTTACGAAGCTAAATGTAATTTATAAATTGGTATGTAGACCTTTGTTACACACACAAAATCACAAACACACACACTCACATATACATATCTAAAATATAAAGCTGAACGTCTGTGTGTGATGGGGGTCACGAATAGTCTCCTATATTGTTGACTATTAAAAAAAATGATTACATATAATGGTAGAAGATGTATCGAGGGTCAGGAATGGGTATGTTTGATCTGGCAGAATAGTGGTTCATAAAAATTGTGGGGTCTGCGTTCGCGCCTGGCCCCCAAAGTACGGAAATTAAAAAAAAAACAAATAAAAAAAAACATTTACAAGTGTTTTTGATATAGATGTACATAAGAATATTTGATAAGTATGTTTCAACTTAAATACGGATAGTATAATTAAAATGTCGGGTCTGCGTTTGCGCTTGTACTCCAAGGAAATAAGTCAGGGACTTTAACAAAGACATTTCATATATATTTGCGTAAGTATATTTTGATAATTATGTTTCAGTTTGAAGAAATACGGTATAATAAAATTATGGGGTGTTCGTTCGCGTCTGACCTCTATAGAATGTAAATATGTCACAAAGTTTAACGAGTTTTTTTAAAGGGGGTGTGGGTCCACAATGACACCTTAACTTTAATCTTAATTCACGTTCGCTTTTATTTATTATTTTGAGTTGAATCATATTGTGTCGAATAAATTAATCCCATTAATCCACGTTCTTATTAGAGTGAAAGCCCCCCAAAAAGTCGAAATTTTAGACAATTCTCGACAAAAAATTTGCATAACTGTGTTTTGCTGCCCCACTTGAACGTGGCACTCTTTCTAAAATATATAAATAATAAAAAAAGAACGTTACTTGTTATCGGGTTAAAAGAAGTAAAAAAATCCTGCTCACGTGATTACGTGTCTTTTTAAAAAGATTGACATATCCTTTTTATTTTATTTATATATCTCTTTAAGCTTTTTCGTCAGTGTAAAAGAAGGATCTCAGTTGATTACAACCTATTCTGCGTGTTCTTTACATTATAATAGGACAACCCTGAATCCGACGGCACAATACTGCACCTTTCAATACTGTAAAACTGAACTGAAACTGTTCTTCTTATTCATATTTATATCGATTCTTTGCTTTAGAAAACAAAAGTAATTAGGTGTTTACTTTTTTAATATCCCACTTTGCTGTTTCGGATTATTTTACTAAAGTAAGTAAAGCTTCAATTCTTTTCAAAACTGTTTTTGTTTCTTTGTTTTGCGATATTTCGTCGATATTATTAAGAAAGAGTGTTTAGCAGAAAAAATAAATATACAAGAAATAAATGTTACCATAGTCAATAAAAGTTCAGTTCCTTTTTTTTTTGTTTGGAAATAATTGTTAATGCTCTTTAGTTGAAATAATTTCAGCGAACCGAAATTAAAACTAAATTGTTATATAAACTGCACATGCCATAATCGAATATTCCTCAAGCACAAAATAACAGAAAACATTAAAATATGTTTATAAATATTCCTTACATTGACGGAACTCAATTGTTAACATAGAATGATCAGGTGACCCTCCTTCAAATTGAAAACTTGGCTCTCCATTTCAAAGTCGCTGCCATTTTGATTTTTTTAAACCGGTTCGTGAACTAAAAAAAAATTACAAACTACTTAAGCATATAAACCAATGAACTTTTCTACCATAAAACAACTTTTATTGAATATGTTAACATTTATTTTTTGTATATTTATATTATTATATATATAACATTTTCTCTTTGTAAGGAAACATCCTATTGTTGGTCACTCTTGGCTACGAATGGAAACAAAGTTGATATAAAAAATATATTTTCGCGAAAATTGTCTTTACTTTCATCATATTTTGCTTAGGGTAAAAAACTTTTAGTATCAAAACCTATCCCTTTACAACCTCCTCCTTTTCATAACCCATCATACTTTCATCAATCAGTCCATTTTCTGTAGGCGGTTTTTGGACCCAGTTAAGCTAGTATATATATATATATATATATATATATATATATATATATATATATATATATATATATATATAGACACATATATTTGAATCAAGAATGTATTGCTTGACAAAAGGAATATATAGAAGGGGTTATGCTAATTTCCTTAATCCAGAGATGTTCAATAATGAACATATCATCAGAGGAAATGAAATGCAGTTAGCAAAATGTTCAGCTGCGAAAGGAGGCTTATTTTGCTTTGCAGCACAATTATTAAAAATAGTTTTTGGAGTGGTTGTGGATAATTATATGGACGAATTATACGAAAAGAGAAGTTTCTACAACCTTGGCAGTCCATTATCGGAAGGTGTACCGTGTCCTTTTGAGCTATACATCCAAGTTGGCAGAAAATATGTCCAGGGAGAAGGTAATATTATCATATAGCAGAAGTGTATTGCTCCTTATTGATTTTTCGACAGGTATACGGGGCAGCCGTACTCGTTGGTGCGTTGTGTGTGTGTTGGTTTATGTAGTCAAAAAGCTTTCTCGGTGTTGACAAGGTGTATCCGATGTTGGGTGGATATACCATTCCTATTATAAGTATCCCCGTGAGTAATAGATGTTGAGCATTGGGGTATGTATGCAATGAACCTCGAAATCAATAGTATGGGTAGCAAAATAGCAAAATACTCCGGGAGATGATATTCAGAACAATGCGTTGGAAGATTATCTTCTGGTGTGAGTCCCGGTAGAAAGGTAGTTCGCTTTCTTGTTGATAATGGGTGAGGGAAGCCTTTTAGATGAGGGTAAGAGAAGAGTGGGGGGAAGTTGAGAAGTAAAATCGAGAGGAGGAGGAGGGTTAAAATTAGGCGAGCATACAGGTTCTTAATTGAATTTCTTCGGGGGTTGTATTTTAGTATTCTTTAAAAGGGTTGACCTCTTGATTAAATGTTCAAATGGGAAATGGATATTCTTGTGATTTTCAATGGGAGTGTGCGTGATATGTGGTGGGTGTGCTCTTTTTGCTATGCGGATGTGTGCGCGAATGAGGTGGAGATAGAGACGAATCATGGTCTGAAATGTCGAAATGCTTGCAGGGTTACTTATTAATGCGAGTTTATGGTTGGGTTATTTTAATTTTGAGTGTATATTTAAAGGTAACTTGATTAACTGAGATACAGTAAGTTCATTACGCTTGTTGTCGTAGTGTGATTTGGTTTAATTAAGCTTATTTAACATTTATTTAAATGTATATATTTCTGTTTGTAGGCGATCTATGGATGAGTTTCTTTTGCTGTTCGTTGGGTTGGAATAGATGTTTGAGTGAGTGTTTTATATACTGTGGTTAATTAGGTATGTTTGTAATGGGGAGAATTGATTTATATGCGCGGTTGAGTGTGGGGTTACCCAGACATGGTTGAATTTTACTATTTATATAATAATTACTTAGATATCCATATGTCAAACCTAAACATAAGTGCAGATATAAGGGCATATATACCCACAGACACACATACACACAAACACATATACACACATTTACATATATACATCCACGTATACATATACATAGTATACACATACGCACAAACACTGATCCATACATGCATACATAAATACAGAGTTATATACACAGGCATCCGTATACTAATGCACATGTGTACTCAATTACATATATACACATCATAACGGATACACGCACGCACACATATTAGAAAAGGGAACTACTTATACAGCCGGACGTGCATGCATGCGTGTGTACTCGAGTGTACAGCTGAGCCCATATGCACGGCCGAACATCGCTATAATCATGTGTAAGCATGAAAGTAGCACCATCGTATACATACACAAATAAACATTTACATGTCTACACAGAAAGAAAGGCGCGCACACTGATATATCTAACATACAAATACAGCGAGCGTGCACCTACCGTTAAACATATACATATATCAACAAATGATCGGGTGTATCAATGATTCTATTTTAGAGAGGGGGAGAATCACCATTTGTCTGCGCATACATATGGTTCAGGGAGATATAGACAGCTAGAGTGTACTAACATACGACTGAGGTGTGTAACTCTCATTAATTGTCCATGCTTACACAAACACACGCATATATATATACATCCATATATATATATATATATATATATATATGGATATACATATATAAATACAAGTACATGCGCATATACATGCGCACACACACGTGCATGCACACATATATACACCCAAGCACATAATCGTATGTATACACATTCAACAAAAAACGCACGCCTATATGCTCACCCCCCATATATACGTTCACATACATAAGGAAATGAAATAAATAGAGACAATATCATGCATATATATACACCCATACACATATACATGCATATACACATATATACTCATACATACACATATGTACAGATATTCATACATATACATGTACAAACACATACTTACTCAAACGCGCACATGTATAAGTACACATATAGAACATACGTATACATTAACACAGATACAACGCATGCAGCATCGACCCACTCTTGCATGCATACATATACACTCATACACGCGTAATTTCATGCGTATTGATATAGGGGCAATATGCCCAAACTAGTTCAGGTATGGTGACTTAAGTGATTTTTAGTTGGCTATACTTGAATTTTTCCTGAGCTTACATAACGAAATGAGTTCATTTTTGGTGTTTATCGTGGCTTTGGGATATGTTATTATTGCAACTGCTTCTGAGGTGCAAAGGTTGCAGAATTTGGATTTAGGAGTGTATGAATTGGATTTTTTCAATAAATCCCATTTTAGCGAGTACGGAATATTCCTATGTTGGAGGTTTTTAATCAGAATTGTTAGGGAGACGCCCCTATTGCTATTTGGGTTTTCATTATTAAAGGAGATATTAAATGGTTGGAAATTCTCAGTTTAATAAGATTTGTGGTTGCCCAGATATACATGTAAGATTTTATAGTTGCATTAATGGTGTTTAAGCTGTCGTATATTCTACTATGGGTGTGGGATAAACTTGCAGAGGGGAGAGGGATGATTAGGTTCGAATCGTTTTCAGGATGGGGTTCCTGACTAACTTGGGTGTTGTCATGTGTCTTATTTATTGATTTGGCATATTGGGAGTAAGTGGAGCTCTCTAGCGTTGTTGGTTCAGTAGTTAATGTATTTTGAGTACGACTTTTGGGTGTTCTATCAGTTGCATTTAGTGTTGTGGTTGGGAGTTCAGTGACTGTACATGAATAGATAACGTCCTTGTGCATGCAATCGTTTCTTAAGGCGCAAGATTGTTTGTTTCGGCAATTACAATTTTGTGTGGGTGGAATCTGCGGGGGATGGGGCTCTTCTTTTCTAGATATTCCTTTTGTTAAACAATAAATTCTTAATTCGAATATATGTGTCTATATGTTGTTTTTTTCCGAATTAAAAATGTAACCACCAAACTTATATATATATATATATATATATATAAATATATATATATATATATATATATATATATATATATATATATATATATATATATAATACATAGATTTGGACATCCATGTAGTTTCATCCTATATGAGAAGATATTGCATTAAATTTCTTCTGAAAATGTTGGGCATTCAGTTTTTAAGAAGTTTATAAATTACTAATAAATGTTTCGCATAGATTCAAAGTATTTTCAACCGATGTAAAAGTGACATAATCTTGAAACAACATCACCAGTAAAATATGTCAGAATTGTTTTGAGTTGATTTATAGTTTCAAATACCATGGAAGTATGATCAATTTCATTATTTGGACACTTTTTAGAATTTATGATATTTTTTATTTTAATCAGTTAAAAAATAACAATTATAAACGTAATATTTGGAACATTAGAATAACTCCTTATATATGTATATATATGCAAAAAAAACACTATGACATGATGTTCTGCTAGCGCCAAAACACTATGTAGTAGCACTAAAAATAGAATATAATTAGGGTCTAAATATTTAGGAGAATGGAAAGTGTTATGGTGGCATCAGCAACGTATACATTGTTTTTGCTTAGACATGAGATAATTGAAAGTTAATTTAAATATCTGACGCAAGAGACAGATATTTTTTCTGATTTGCTGTCACTAATGCTAACGACAGGGCGTCAATGAACAATCGATTTTTTGACGAAGGCCACCGACTTAAGATATATTGTTAACCCATTTTCATCTGATGAACAGTTAATTATAAAAGTAATAGAAACGCAACAAAAAAGTCAAGGATCCATGGGGAAAATTCAAACTCAAAGAAAATAGAGTCTACGTCAAAGTCTGAAATAAAATGCGCCTTATTCTTAAAAAAAGACCGTTTCAAGGTTATGTGTGTTGGTATGGTTAAAAATGGAGGAAGTGAAACAAGTTACACACGCCGACTTGTAACGCACGTGATGTTATAAGCATTTACCTTCCTTCAATTCATCTGAAATAGGGTGCTTTTATGGAGTCTATTTTTTTAATTTAGATTTATTTTAGTATAATAAAGCGAAAATAATAACTTTATGAATGATTTAATCAACTGACTTGTACATTTAACTGTGGCAAATGACTTTAAGATTATATGAAAATATAAAAAGTGTGTATTTAAATGAAGAATATCAGGAAACCACATGTTCTTAAATGGAACTAAAACACTCTCACCCATTTAATAAATCCGGCAACTGGGCCGGTTTTCCAATTCCGTTAGACTGGCCGGAGAATATATCACAACTGAAAATTGCATAATAATAATATAATAAGTTATTTATCTCTGAGGAGGATTCATTTCATAGTTCTGATTCACAATATATCTGTGGAATTTTCAGTTTTGTAGAAGTTACATCGCTTACATCGGGTAAATCATTGTCATGTGTATCTTTGAAGTCGATTCGAGCGTTGAATGTCTCAGTGCTACTGAATCTTCCTGACAATCACAATGTCGAATTCTCGCATATTTGTTGTTTGCTTCGAAGAGATCCACTACCCCAGCGATCGGATAATGCTTGCTTCGGTCACAAAATTATTTTAATAAAACTTATCAAGGCTCACAGTGCCAAACAGGCAATGCAGTACCGGTGAAAGAGTGCTGTTCTAAATTGAACATACGCTTGGGAGGAGTGACATTAATTGAGTTGCCGCACATAGCACGTTAGCACGTAAGCGCATAGCACGTAAACCATCTTGTAGACCGTTCTAGCAAGAGTGATGTGGTAACCGGCGAGATTACAAAGCTAATAGAATGCGTTCCATATTATGCCGTCAAACCCTCTCCATTGTTCATTATTTCAGTGCCTTTCGTTGATAAAGTCCTAAAAAGCAGCAGAATTTGTTTGAATTCCTCCGACAACCACAACGGCGCTCGGTCGGAATAGATGAATAAGGGAAGTCCCAAAACGGGGGGGGGGGAAATTGTCATAAAGCACCGAAGCGCAGGCATGGGAAGCAAAATGAAATCCACTGAATACTTCGAAAACAGTAGGTATATAACGCCATTCTTGGAAAGTTGCCAGGAGAGGTCATTTGGAACCATCAACATATTCTGAAGCGGAGCAGCTGAGCAGGTAAGACTAATATTAAGAAAAATAAAGATTTGAGGTTTTCTTTCCCATAAGTAGTACATTAGTATATCACACAACGTACTCCATTCAGTGACTAAGGCATATCTTGTGACCTTTTTACTCCAGGATATATCATAATATTATAGAGTCATTTTAGTTCTTCCATGGAAGACGTAGCAGCACGGAAAAACGCATCAGCAACAATATCTCTATTTACAAGAGGCTGTTCATATCATATAACAAAATATTTCCATTTTACATCGTATAATTATATCATTTTTAAGGATTAGCAGATCTAAACATAAAATATACCACTCATTGGTCTGTTAAAATAGAACTCGTTTACAGACATGTTATCCTTCCATTTAAGACCACATTTGGCAATAGCATGCATTTCTTTTTCAACTATATAAAATGACGTTTCAGAGAGGTTTACTGGCCACGGAGAAAACGTTACAGTTTTGGAATAGAGTCCCTCCGATTGCCTTTTCTAAAGCATCGGTTTCAATAACACCGTCGATTATTTTTAGATAACAGAAAATTCGGAAATGTCTTTCGTGAGTTTTTCGAAAGAGTTTACAACCATGAGAGGCATCGGAGATTGTTTATTTTCTACCAGTGGAGGAATGGTGGATGAATAAAGAGCTATCCATTTGACATAGATTAATATACCAACACGCTGTTTTTAATATGTAAATCAGAAAAGGAAGTCAATTGTAAAAGAGGCCTGAAACGTCCAGGGTCTGGTTGAGGAGTTCTATCTGCAATTTCCAAACCAAGCTCGTTAATAGGACAAAAAGAAAACTGTGATGATTATGGGTTTATTTTGAGGTTGTATGCCGAAGTAACGTTTAATAAACACTACAATTTAGCGTAATTCTTATTATAGTTTTACTACAAATATTTATAGTGTCTAAATACGTAAAGGTTCCAGATACTTTGGATTCGGGGATAAAATAATTCATAAAATGTTTAAATGCAGGAATACAGTTTGTAACAAATACTGCTATACGTTTCAATTAATATAAGGTACTCGCAGCTTTAAATGTAATATAGTGACGATATTTGGGGGAAATTTCAATCTGGTAATACATTTTATATAAGTAATTATGGTAAAGGATCGATGCTTTGCAATTTGATTTCCCAGATCTTTAAGTTGCGGAAATGGGTATTAATTAAGCAAGGTGAAACCGTTAGAAGTTTAGGAGAACCAAATTACCAATCGTTACTTATTATCGCATATAATAGAATTCATAAAATTTAAATGCAGAAACACATTTTGTGCCACCCATAATTATCAATTTAAATTGCTATACATGATTCCCAGCGTCACAGGCTATATAGGCGCGATCTTCGGGGCAATTTTTTTATCGGGTAGCATGTTATATTTAAGCTTATTATGCTAACCATAAGAGAATTGGTTAATTAATTTCATACATCTTTAATTCGTGTTAATGAGTATGCATTAAGCAAAGTTAATAGTTTGGAAAAAGCCATCTACTCACCGTTCCTATTATTAGAGGAAGACGTCATAAACATTTTTGGCACGCAACAGAGAATGACTTGTTTCAATTAAATACTCCGCAACCAGTTTAAGAATTTGAGTATCGTCCGCATTCAAATTCCGAAACTTAGTAGCAATCCGTTTAACATTAGGAGTTAGTTTTTGTAATAACTTAACGGGAGCAGGGTTAATCTTAGTTAAACCGCAGATTTGACTATCCTGCGACCCGCAAAAAAAAAATGAAGACAGCGATTCCGAGTAAAATATCCGTTCATGAATTATGTTGTATTGTGAAGTCAATGTCTTTGTACTTGAAATCGTTGAATAAAATAATCTTAGTGCAATATTACGCTAGTTTGAGGGAAAGTTCAGATGATGCCATAGAAATTATAGAATCCTGTTACGAGTCCAAGGTATTACTGAGATAAGCACTAACTAAATTATCGAAGCTGCCAGTGCTTGTGAGATCGGTAAGTGGTTTTCCGATTAATTTTACCGTGTTAGTAACACAATGGATTTATCAACATAGTTACAATCGGCTACTATATAAGACGAAATAGGACGTAAACGTGTCGTTTATTAGAACGTGAAATATCGAGCAAATAGAACAGGAAACGTTAGCAAATATGCAGAATTTGCTACAGTTTTGACATATACTGTAGCGAGCAGGAAAATGGCAGCGATCATTCATAGGGTAAAATTTCCCTCCATAATTGTAGCATTGGAGATGAGAAGAAAGGGTAGATTATAACTCACCAGAACCCCGCGACATACTCGCTTGAGCGGTTTTAGTAATAGTAGTAGCGGCCGATCCAATCTGAAATGTATACGACTCAACACTATTTATCGTAAATGCTTTTTAACAATTCAATAGCATGTTCAAACACATAACTACATTAAATAATATCAGCAACAGTAACTCTAATGCTGAAGTAAAGAACCTCGAGTTTGTCTACATTTAAATGCTGTGGGCTAGAAACATAGTAACTACATTTTCGGTACCAGAGTATTACAGATTACTAGCTTGAGGGTCTGCAGAATGTAAGCCCAACCTCTCTAATTCATAAAAGTTCTCTATTAAAGAATAGTAGAAAGGTAATTTAAAAAATGTAGTGTATTCTAATTAAAACCAAAAGGAAGAAATACCTTATCAAGGCTTTATTCAGCTGACTTGTACATAATTAATTTAACTTAGGCAAAGAGCTAAAAGAATATTTACGAGAATACAGAAAAGTGCATACAATAGATCACGTAATACCCTGAGCAAGAATATAATAGTTTTTCTTTCATGAAAATATCACAAAGACCTAATCCACGAAGTACAAATTTCAAAGAGAACAAAATGAAAAATATGTTTTAGGATGCGATTTAAAACAATTTGTCATCCGCTTGGAAATTAATATATGATGTTAATTTCTATTTAAATAGGTGGTAATATGTGAATTTCGAAAACAAATTATAAATATTTCGGAGAATTTGTAAGAGTATTTTTGTATAAAAGTTAAGATTGCCTAGTTTGTTTATCATATTTTTTGTAAGTGTAAAACAACTATTTTTATAAGATCAATCTTATCTATTTTAGGAAAATGCAAAGATGACGTAAACTGTTGTCTAGCATAGTATATAGACAATTTTAAGAAAGAATATGAAATACTAGTTGGGATTTGATAAAACATCCTTCCTTGTAAAACTATCTCAGATGATATAAATATGTGTACTTGTTTGTTAGATTCTCCATTTTTTTACTAGGCGAGATTACCTGTACCGCACATGGAGAGGTGCGCCAGAATAAAAATGAAAACAGAGAGCTGTGTGTTTTGGTTGGTCATATATATTCCTGAGTAAATGCTGTTTCGAGTTATGATTGACAGAAATTTGGACTTTTGTATTATCGTGAATTTATACGTAATAAAAATATTCAATCTGCTTGGTATTGGGAACAGAAAATTTCGTTATGTATGTTGATACTAGTATAGTATGCACGAAAAAAGTTCACACATCTTAAACAAAATAAAAAAAGCTAACAAAGGAAAACATAGCCTTAAATATAAAACCAATGAAACCCTGGATGGTATTCACGTAAATAATAAAGGTTCTATACATAAACAAAGGTAACAGCGTGTTTTAATATTATATAGCAGTTTTGTTCGCCACATATTTATTTCTAAAATAAGTATCGTTACACTACGAAAAACGGATACACAAACGGTGAAAGATTCGATTCCGTATATATTTATCGAAACACAAGTACAACGTCAAATGCTATCAACTTAAAAACATGTTACAATATATTGCTCTTTTCTTCAATGTGTGTGCTTTACAGAAACGAAATGAACCAAACACGTCCATTACATAATTATTTTCTCATGATGAAATAGAATGTTTTCTATATAGATAAAAGCAAAACGTCTGTGTGTTTGCATGTTTGTATGTAACGCTAAAACTTTTGAAAGACGGAACTAAACTTGACAATTTTGGTATCATATTGAAGCTCCATAACCCGGATGACAAATATGGGAATTTAACGTCGAACTGACCACGAGAGGTGGGTCAACTGATCAGTTTTCTGCAAGGGGGGCCCAAAAAACCTGTCATTCTAACGTTATTTATTACGTAATTATTGAATGATCCAATGATATTTATACGTAAAAAACGCTTAGTCATGTCACGTGACGTTACGTCAACATCCAGTAATGGCGAAGAATTGTAAATAACAACTTTTTTTACCGATAGCTTTGCAATAATTCTTCTCCTTCGTTATATATAATATTAAACTTCATGACAATGTTTCCAACGTGATTAACTGGTTAAAAATAGTATTTATACGAGAGTTTTAACGAAAAATGTCAAGAAAAAATGTACAGGAATATAAAAAATTCAGCTTTAAAAATATTCATCGATAAAAAAACGATCGTTATATTTATGCTAGAAAATAAATAGCCATTTTCTATATTACCACGTGACCCCCTACCTCTTAAACTGGAAGGGGGGAGAGGCCGCTTCAAAACCAACAAAAACATTAATTTCCCATCGCTCTTTCTCTTCTCTCTCTCCATCCCTCTTGTTCTTCTCTCTCTCTCTTACCATTTTCTCTCTCTCACCTTCTTTCTCTTCTCTCTCTCTTACCCTCTTCTCTCTCACCCTCTTTCTCTTCTCTCTCTCACCCTCTTTCTCTTCTCTCTCATACCCTCTTCTCTCTCTCACCGTCTTTCTCTTCTCTCTCTCACCCTTTTTCTCTTCTCTCTCCCACCCTCTTTCTCTTCTCTCTCTCCTTCACCCTCTTTCTCTTCTCTCTCACCATCTTTCTCTTCTCTTCTCTCTCTCCTTCACCCTCTTCCTCTTCTCTTCTCTCGCTCTCACCCTACTTCTCTTCTCTGTCTCTCTTTCACCCTCTCCCTCTTCTCTCTCTTACCCTCTTTCTTTCTCTCACCCTCTTTCTCTTCTCTCTGTCTCTAACCCTCTTTCTCTTTTCTTTCTCTTCTCTCTCACCCTCTTCTCTCTCTCACCCTCTTTCTCTTCTCTCTCTCACCCTCTTTCTCATCTCTCTCTCACTCCCTTTCTCTTCTCTCTCACCCTTTTTCTCTTCTCTCTCACCCTCTTTCTCTTCCCTCTCCCACCCTCTTTCTCTTCTCTCTCTCCTTCACCCTCTTTCTCTTCTCTCTCACCATCTTTCTCTTCTCTTCTCTCTCTCCTTCACCCTCTTCCTCTTCTCTTCTCTCGCTCTCACCCTACTTCTCTTCTCTGTCTCTCTTTCACCCGCTCCCTCTTCTCTCTCTTACCCTCTTTCTTTCTCTCACCTTATTTCTCTTCTCTCTGTCTCTAACCCTCTTTCTCTTTTCTTTCTCTTCTCTCTCACCCTCTTCTCTCTCACCCTCTTCTCTCTCTCACCCTCTTTCTCTTCTCTCTCACCCTCTTTCTCATCTCTCTCACTCCCTTTCTCTTCTCTCTCACCCTCTTTCTCTTCTCTCTCACCCTCTTTCTCTTCTCTCTCACTCTCTTCTCTATCTCACCTTCTTTCTCTTCTCTCACTCACCCTCTTCTCTTCTTTCTCTCACTTCTTTCTCTTCTCTCTCTATCTCTGACTCTTTTTTCTCTTTTCTCTCTCACCCTCTTTCTCTTCTCTCTCTCACCCTCTTTCTCTTCTGTCTATATTACACCTTAGCAAGGCCAATAGGCCACTCGAGGATGAGAGTTTAAAATTGCACAGTAGTCAAATTTGGGAAGGAGGATGGAACCGCTTTAACGGGAGGATGAGTTATTCAGCAGCTCACACCTATTTTATTATATATACATATATATATATATTGTACAAAATATATATAATACTTATCAAGGTCTATAAGCCACTCGAGGATGAGAGTTGAAAAGTGCACAAAAGTAAAATTTGGGAAAGATTATGGAACCGCTTTAACGGGAGGATGAGTTATTCCGCGACTCCAACCTATTTTGTTATATATATATATATATGTATTGTAAAAAATATATATTACAACTTATCAAGGCCAACAGGCCAATCGAGGAGGAGAGTTGAAAAGTGCACAGTAGTCAAATTCGGGAAAGAGGATTGAACAGCTTTAACGGGAGGATGAGTTATTCAGCGACTCCAACCTATTTTATATATATATATATATATATATATATATATATATATATATATATATATATATATATATATATATATATATATATATATATATATATATATATGTATATATTGTATAAAACATATATTACAACTAAGCAAGGCCAATAGGGCACTAGAGAATAGGAGTTGAAAAATGCACAATAGTCAAATTCGGGAAAGAGGATGGACCCGCTTTAACAGGAGGATGAGTTATTCAGTGACTCCAACCTATTTTGTTATATATATATATATATATATATATATATATATATATATATATATATATATATATAGGAGAAAATATATATTACCGCTTATCAAGGTCCATAGGCCACTCGAGGATGAGTGTTTAAAAGTGCACAGTAGTCAAATTCGCGAAAGAGGATGGAACCACTTTAATGGGAGGATGAGTTATTCAGCGACTCCAACCTATTTTGTTATATATATATATATATATATATATATATATATATAGATGCATATATTTTGTATAAAATATATATTACAACTTATCAAGGCCCATAGGCCACTCGAGGATGAGTGTTTAAAAGTGCACAGTAGTCAAATTCGGGAAAGAGGATGGAACCGCTTTAACGGAAGGATGAGTTATTCAGCGACTCCAACATTTATATATATATACATATATATATTTTGTATAAAATATATATTACCACTTATCAAGGTCCATAGGCCACTCGAGGATGAGAGTTGTAAAGTGCACAGTCGTCAAATTCGGGAAAGAAGATGGAACCGCGTTAACGAGAGGATGATTTATTCAGCGACTCCAACCTATTTTGTTGTAAATATATACATATATTTTGTACAAACTACACATTAGCACTTATGAAGGCCCATAGGTTACTCGAGGATAAGAGTTGAAAAGTGCACAGTAGTCAAATTCGGGAAAGAGGACGGAACCGCTTTAACGGGAGGATGAGTTATTCAGCGACTCCAACCTATTTTGTTATAGATATATATATATATACATTGTAAAAAATATATATTACCACTTATCAAGGTCCAGAGGTCACTCGAGGATAAGAGTTGAAAAGTGCACAGTAGTCAAATTCGCGAAAGAGAATGGAACCGCTTTCACGGGAGGATGAGTTATTCAGCGACTCCAACCTATTTTGTTATATATATATATATATATATATATTTCGTAGAAAATATATATTACCACTTATCAAGGCCCATAAGACACTCGAGAATTAGAGTTGAAAAGTGCACAGTAGTCAAAGTCGGGAAAGAGGATGGAACCACTTTAATAGGAGGAGAAGTTAATCAGCGACTCCGACCTATTTTTTTATATATATATATATATACATATATATATATATATATATTTTGTAGACAATATATATTACACTTAACAAGGCCCATAGGCCACTCGAGGATGAGAGTTGAAAAGTGCACAGTAGTCAAATTCGCGAAAGAGGATGGATGCGCTTTACAGGAACGATGATTTATTCAGCGACTCCAACATATTTTGTTGTATATATATATATATATATATTTTGTAGAAAATATATATTACCACTTATCAAGGCCCATAAGCCACTCGAGGATAAGAGTTGAAAAGTGGACAGTAGTCAAATTCTGGAAAGAGGATGGAACCGCTTTAACCGGAGGATGAATTATTCAGCGACTCGAACCTATTTTGTTGTACGTATATATATATATATATTTTGTAAAAAATATATATTACCACTTATCAAGGCCCATAGGCAACTCGAGGATAAGAGTTGAAAAGTGTAGCTTAATCAAATTTGGGAAAGAGGATTGAACCGCATTAACGGGAGGATGAGTTATTCAGCGTCTCCAACCTATTGTTTATATATATATATATATGTATATATATATATATATATATATATATATATATATATATATATATATATATATATATATATATATGTATGGTAAAAATATATATATGTATATATATATATATATATATATATATATATATATATATGTATGGTAAAAATATATATTACCACTTATCAAGGCCATAGGCCACTTGAGGAGGAGCTGAAAAGTGCCATGTAGTCAAATTCGGGAAAGAGGATGGAACCGCTTTAAAGGGAGAATGAGTTATTCAGCGACTCCAACCTATTTTGTTGTATATATATATATATATACATATTTTGTAAAAAAATATATATTACCACTTATCTAGGCCCATAGGCCACTCGAGGATAAGAGTTGAAAAGTGCACAGTAGTCAAATTCGGGAAAGAGTATGGAACCACTTTAACGGGAGGATGAGTTATTCAGCGACTCCAACCTATTTTGTTATATATATATATATTATGTAAACAATATATATTACCTCGTGTCAAGGCCCAGAGGCCACTCGAGGATAAGAGTTGAAAAGTGCACAGTAGTCAAATTCGGGAAATTTGTTATATACCTATTGTTTTGTTACTTAGGCATTTCCACTTATCAATGCCCAGAGGCCACTCGAGGAGAAGAGTTGAAAAGTGAACAGTAGTCAATTGGACAATAAGGCCCAGAGGCCATCCGAGGGTAAGGGTTGAAAAGTGCAGTAGTCAATTGGACAATATAGTAATCGTTAGTAATGGAAATTGGGGAAATTTGTTTATATACATATTTATATTTTGTTACATAGGCATTACCACTTATCAAGGCCCAGAGGCCACTAGAGGATAAGGGTTGAAAAGTGCAGTAGTCAATTGGACACAATATAGTAATCGTTAGTAATGGAAATTCAGTAAATTTGTTATATATATATTAATATTTTGTTACATACGCATTACCACTTATCAAGGCCCACGGGCCACTCGAGGATAAGGATTGAAAAGTGCACAGCAGTAATCGTTAGTAAATGCCACTGCATATGTTATAAATTCCAAATTTATACAACCTGGCAAATACTGGTACACGCTAGCAAATTTAGATTTGCAATTACAGAATATGATTCTAATTTTTCCTTTGCTCTTTATTCTAACACTACACTGAGTTTACTGTTTTATTTCGCTACAGTTGATATTGTGTAGAACAATAAGAAAATCATAGTGAACAATGCATTCAACAAAATTTCACACACATTTCTAGATACCTATATCTAATAAGTTCAAAAGAAAGGACACACTTAGGGAGGTATTTTGGTGGTCAAGTCACTAAATAGAGATTAGCTGGTTTCCCGGCATAGCCCAAGATGTAATAAAGATTGACTGAAATACATGTTCTTGCTTGTTTCTAGGCGTTGCCAGGGATGTAATATAGACACATTATGTTGTATATTACCTGTTCTCTTCTCCCTAAGTTAAATCAATTTCATATACATGCTGTAAATTACCTATGCTAGGGATAAAACATGAACAATACCAGTCCTAGGGTAGATAAAACAAATAATACATAGAGATGAAAGATTCCTCTCCCCTAAGAATAAAACATATGTTCAATATCTGCTTTTGTTTTTTCATTGTTTATACGGTCCCGAGCAACGCCGGGTAGCCCTGCTAGTATTATATAAGAAAGGCAAAAAAAAAATTCTATGGATAGAATCTATAATAAAAAATAACGTTTTTTACTTTTACAAAATAAAAAACACTTTATATGACATATGTCAGATATCTCTGCGCCTACATTGTGCTTATCTATTGAAAAATGCTTTTGTTATACCTAGTATGAGATGATTGGCCAGTTTATAGGTTTTCAGTTTCAAATAGACAGCTGCAACAGAAATATTAAGACCTGATCGTGATAGCTTTTGAATTTTAAAAATGCACTCGGAAGGTTAGGACACTTCAAAAGAAGTATATGCAATAAAATTGTGTTTTAATTTTTATAAAATTCGACAGAAACTTTGGAACCATTTTGTATGAATCAAACATCAGTTTTCAGCCGCATAAGAGATTCATGTATGGCAAAAACTCTTTTAGAAATGATGAAAGATTTGTGGGAGGAATAAAGAACACCAGAACACCAAGGTGAATTAGACAAATAGTTTCATGGATAAGCACCGTCTTGTGTATATAGAGACAAGAGGTGCACACTTTGATACAAGTATGAGAATGTACAGACAGTTAGTCACGAGAGACTGAAGATGCGGAACATTTGCATGAATACACCAACCCACAACTCCATATTTATGACAGACTATTTGACCAAGACAGACATCTAGTCAGTTCCTCACCTTCCCTATAGAGATAACCTTGCCTCCGGTGACTTTTAGTTATTCCTTTAAGCTAAAAGAAAGTGTTAAAAAATGGCGTTATGAGAAAATTGAGGGATTGAAATAGTCTTTACAAGGGCCATTTATACACTCACACAAGCGGACTTCCATGAGGTCTTCCAGGAGTTGTTGTTAGAGTACAGCAATTGCACTGCAGCTGGAAGAAATTATTCCGAAGGGGACTAGAGCTTCATGTGTGAACAATACAAAAATACCCTACCAAAGAATGTCTGGATGCTTATTGAGAGAAACTTGTACTTAGAGTTCGCCCAGCTTCAAGCGTCTTGTAAATAAGCGAGGTGTAAATGCCGACCCAGTTACTCGGTGCTAAACTTTAAAGTTCAGCATGTCAATAACATGCGCTGTTTATATATATATATATATATATATATATATATATATATATATATATATAATGGAAATATTAGTAATGCTTCAACCAAGTAACTCTCACAGTACGTTGTTTTTTAAGAGTGTTTTTTTTTAATAATAATGTAAGATATTTAAGCATTATTTAGATATTTTGAAGAAAAAAATCAATATTTAACTTTGGAAGTAAAACACGTGGAAAACTTTTTGTGTCGACCGTCATTTCCTTCTTTTTAGTATAGACTATTCTATTAAAGTTTTATTGTATGTAAATAATGTTTCAAGTTTATTATTTATCTTAGTAGGGTTGATATATAAAGAAAGGGAGTAATCCACATACTGTAATGATTCGCTGTGGGATAGGTAATCAGTGCTGCGGGAGAGCCAACTACCTCAAGCCAGGATCCAAACCCGACCGGAAAAATGACAAGTTATATGTATATATATATATATATATATATATATATATATATATATATATATATATATATATATATATATATATATATATATATATATATACTATATATATATACTATATATATGTACATAGATGTATATATATATATATATACATGCATATATATATATATATATATATATATATATGTATATACATACATATACGCTTCATTTCGTATAAAAGTGTAAGTTGATAAAATATATATGAAAACATGTAATCTTAAACTTTTACATAATAATAGCCATTATTGTTTACATTAACACGGCTTTAATACTTAAAATATTGATTCTTATTAAGAATTCGATTTAATTAAAATTATCAGAAACCGATCGCAGATATCATATTTGAAAAATGACTGCAACGTATTTTGCAACTAATATTTCACTGAGAAAATCAACATTACGGATTTCGCGTAACAAAACATATTTTGGACACAAAATCTGTAGACGAAGTTAGTAGACGCCGTTGATTATTAACATATTCTAAAAAAACACATGGCTATTCCTGGTTGTCTTGCTGAACCTGTCATGCAATTTGATTGTATTATTTGCAAACGAAGTAATAAATTTCCGTGCATTTTGAAATTTGTCATATTTCTTTCATGACAGGTCGAAACATTAAATAAAAAATATATCTGTAATTTTATTAATGTGGATTACATTAAGTCGAATTAGAAACAATGAACAAAAATGATTAACTAGTTAGTCCTTCCTAATAATGCATTACCATGGCCTATAAGCAATTTATTATTTTGTTATCAATTTTTAATTAAAAAAATGAAAAAATACGAAAATATATTTACTGTTGATTTCATAAATATATCTAAATGATGAGCATTTTAGTGATACTTTAGATTTCAATTAAGATACTTTGAAATTGAAGATAATTTTCCATTCGATTTTAATTTGCTTAAATATATATTGAATTATGTCTAGGTTCTATACATTTGTTATGGAATATTGTCCTCTTGAGATTATAACATACATATATTTTACACATGTAACTTTTAGGCTTTGCTTTATATATAACATTGAAAAGTAATTATGTTCAGTATTAGCAAGCGAAGAATGTTTTATATGTTTATAATTATCATTATGTAGGAAAAGTTAATATGCAGAGTATTGCTAAGAATATATATAGCAAACTTCGTATAATTTTCGAAACGTTTTTATTAAAAGACAAAAATCTTAAATAAGTAACAATATATATATATATATATATATATATATATATATATATATATATATATATATATATATGCCCGTTGATACATATAGATACATATATATGCCCGTTGCCCCATTCCCGGCGTAGGATAGTACTTGAAGATAGCTCCCGTCCCATGTTCATGCATGGATACTTTTAGCCTTTATCTAGCTCGAGCTGGGATGTTCACTCCTTCCAGCTCCGTCCCATAATAAATAAGCTATAATAGACCTTTATCAAATTAAAAAAGTCTGGTTATGAAAAAAATCGTCTTTTTCTCTCTGTCCTGCTCCAACCAAGTCTACCGACCTGCTTCACAAACCCCAAAACCTCAACAATCATGAGAAATCTTCAAAAAAGTAACATGAATACACCTAGAACCCTATCCTCCAACGTAGACCCATACGACCACGTCTTCTTCTCCAACATCAGGGGTCTACGTTCCAAACTTCCAGACGTTAAAACACAATTGCAGGAGACGAAACCGGACATATTCTTTCTACGTGAAACTGGCATAAGGTCAACCACTCCTCTAGACAGATTCATAATTAAAGAATACTCTATCTTACCATCTAAATCTGGCCCCTAAGATCACCATGGGCATGGAATATGTGCCTACATCAAAGATGGCTTTCCATGGTGCATGGATATCTCCATAAAAGACCCTAATTAACCTTATATGTGTTTTCGGGTTGCATTAGCTTACATCACTGCATTTGTCCTCTATCGCTCCCACAACAGTGGGTTACTATGTTTAAGAGCATATCTGAGAAAATTGACCACATCCTATCTGCTCATTTTTCCGCTAACATTCACATTTCCGGTGACTTAAAATCCATAAGGTGGAAGGGCTGACCCACTCAAATAAAACTGATGAAGAGGGGAGGTTTTGTCATGATTTTGCCATTGCCTATGACCTTACTCAGATTGTTCACGAGCCCACCCGTCTGCCCGATACTACCGGTCAATATGAAAACCTTCTAGACCTTTTCCAAACAACTTCTCCTGAGCTGTGTTCATGTTCCATTCTATCTCATTTGGGATCCTCTGACCACTCTGTTGTAGCAGTTAAGATAAAAAATGAAATGTAATAAGTCTTCAGACGTACCTCTCCACCGTACTGTATATCGATACTCTGTGTCTGACTGGGATAGCTTCCGTACATTCATATCTGACCTACCTCTGCATTCCCTGTTTAAAAAGGATGTCCTCTATATTATTAGACCTGACCGAATGGTTAACTGTAGGCATAGACTGATTCATACCATCAAAAAAAATCCAACAAAAACCTAACAGCCAACCATGGTTCTCCCCAGAATGTGCCGCTGCCATCGCGCACAGAAATCACGTTTTCCATAGCTACCAACGTAATAGATGTACTGAGACTAAAGCTGCTTTCAGGACTCCACCAATCATTGTAGAAGAGTAATAAAATATACAAAAGAACCATGTGCTCAGTCTGTTAAATCCAAACTAGCAGAGCAGCGGTTTGGTTCCCACCAGTTCTGGCAAATTACCAACAGGATCATGAACAGAAGTGTGCGTTCTATCCCAACTATCATCAATGGACCTGAGATCATCTTGTCAGCATCAGCCAAGGCCAGGTTATTTGCCAAGAACTTTGCAGCTAATTCTACCCTATGCGACAATGACAATCAACTCCCTGTATTTCCTCCTATAACAGACAACACGCTAGGCAACATACAAATATATGTGCGTGAGGTCGCCACGCCAATCAAGAACCTAGATTCCAGGAAAACAACTAGCCCTGACGGCATTCCAGTTATAATGCTGAAAAAGCTCCAACCTGAACTTTCACCCATACTTACAAAACTGTTTAAGCGCTGCCTTAAGGAGAAGTGCTTTCCAACACCCTGGAAAACCTCATCAGTATACCCTATTTTTAAGAATTCAGTTGAAAAGTCATCTTCCCCTCAGTACAGACCAATAAGTCTCTTGTGTGTCATGAGTAAATTGTTGGAATCCATATGAAATAAAGAAGTAATCAACCACCTAAACAGAAACAACCTTATTAGTGACACGCAATATGGGTTCCGCTCCGCAAGATCTACAGCAGATGTGCTAACGGTAATATCACATAGGATTAGTGAATCTCTTGACAAATTTTTCATTTCCAGGGCAATTGCTCTTGACATATCGAAGGCCTTCGATAACGTATGACATAAGGGCTTACTTCAAAAGATTTCCAGCTACGGTATTACTGGAATGTTTTCTCAATCATTAAATCATTTCTATCTGATAGGTTAATAAGAGTAGTGGTTGATGGGCGGAAATCAGAGTCCCACAGTATGAATGCTGGGGTCTAACACGGGTCACTCCTGGGCCCAACTCTCTTCCTGATATACATCAATGATCTCCCAAAACACATACTTAAATCATTCGTTGACATCTATGCTGATGATACGAACTTCTATGGCAACACGTCAAATGCCGTAAATGAAAAAGTTCTCTCTAATTCTCTGTCCTCTGATCTCGAGCGCGGAGTACAATTGAGGAAGATGTGGCTGGTGACTTTTAATGCACCCAAAACCAAGCTTCTTTCTTTATATCATCAACGCTCTGATCCCCATCTGGCATCAATTGTTATGGATGGGGAGGCTCCATGTTTTGACAAGCTTCTGGGTTTGACCTTTACTCCTGATCTGTAATGGAACACGTACATCAAATCTCTTGCCAGGGACGCTGGAAAAATTGTGGGATCCTTCTACCTCTCCAGAAGATATCTCAGTACTGATGCAATTCTCTATCTATATAAAAGCCAAGTTTGTCCAAGGATGAAGTACTGTTGCCACATCTGGGCAGGAGCTACTAAAAACAACCTATCCTACCTTGACATAGTAAAAATAGATTTCGTGGTTTTGTGGGCAATGCCCTTTTCTCCTCCCTGCCACCTCTCTCCCACAGAAGAGACATTGTAAGTATGTCGTGGGTTCATCGTTATTCCCATGGCTAGTGCTCGTCGTAGCTCCAATCTCTCGTCTCCCTCGCCAATCCTTCACGAGAAACACCCGCCTGACTGAAACTACTGTCAATAATTTCCCTATCTGTTTACCTGTGCTTAAATCCAAACGTAGATTCCATGAGCAGAGCTTCTTTCTCAGATGTGCACGATTGTAGAACTCTCTTCCGTTCGCCTGTTTCCCACTTGACTACAACTTAGATGTCTTCAAATCCAACATAAACAAATTCCTGACAAACCGCCCCCTAAAGTAAGACACTCTATCAAATCTCCAATACTAATGATTACTACAATACTATCTCATTGATTAGTGTACACGTAATAACCCTTATCACTGAGTGGCCTCCCGCCTTGATAAGTGATGACCCCCATGTACAATATATTATATATATATATATATATATATATATATATTATATATATTTTAAAACAGTAATCTAGGTGCACGCAGGTTTCATGGTAATAACTTGTCTAGCGTAGCTCGATCGTTTCCAATAATCGAACTCCGCACCATGTGTATCCGTTCCGGCGCGTTAATTCTTACGTCATGAATTCCTAGATTTTTTTACTGTTTATTTTCTTCGTCTATAAAATTATACTTCTTGTTGATTCTTTTTTCACGATTAATACGGTTAAATAGCAGATTCACCCCGAAGTACTTTTTTATTTGTAAAATCGCCTGTATTTTATTTGGGCGCATATAATATTGTACAAGTAGAGGACGGATGTTCGTTTAAATAAACATTCGGACGAGTTATTTGCGGGCGTCGCTTCCGTTGAAACAGGACTGTATGTGGATGGCTACAAATATATGTATGGGTATTATTACACAACCAACAGATAAATCTACACATAAAAGATAGACAATTGCATTTTCTTATTTGAATATTTATAAAGAATTTGGATATTGTTACCTATTTAGTCATTGATAAATACACGTATAAAAAGGGTCTAATACATTAATTCCTTGATAAATAAGTTATTGTGCGAGTAAATTTTATCGAAGGTCCCTCTTTACTTGTAGTTTCCTTCGGATTGCTATTTTTAATGTGTTAATTGTTTCTTTTATTAGTTAAAGTTCATTATTAAAAAAAATGCATTGATGCGTTTAAAATTTTATTAAAATCATTAAAAAAATCAATTCCATTACACATGTAATTACAAATCCCAAATAACCCTGTGTGATTAAAGACGAGGATCACATTATATTAATGCACTCTAACTTTTTAATTTCATTATTTTCTCTTTATATTTTTATTATACTATTAAAATGGTCTTAGATTATGTTTATAATTAGTAAGCCTATCCCCGAAATAGAGAAAACGATTCATTTGCAATGGTACAGTGTAGAAGTGACATGAGAAAACCCAGTTTGAATAACACACCAAAAACTTGTGGAATAGTCCAGACAGTGAGACGCCCGAAAGTTAGTGGATTTTTTAAAAAATTGTCATCTGAAATTGGTTGATAGCGCGAAAATCATCAGTTCTTATTAATTATGTTTGGCGGTTACCAAGACAAAGACCGGAGTAAATTTCGATTTTTAATCTAAAAACTGTCCGAGTCAGTAGTAATACAGACAGCTTTTAATTTAGGGTTTGCAAATAATCAAGACCGATGTGGTAGACCTCAGATTAGCTGACCCCAGTCATTTAAGTTGTTGCGTTTGTTTTGGAGGATTTGAAGGCACCTCGCACACAGAAACACACACGTACACAAAGACACACACACACACACACACACATATATATATATATATATATATATATATATATATATATATATATATATATATATATATATATATACACACTTATATATATATAAGTTAAATAGTCTCGGTGTGTACATTTCTCTACCAAATTACTCTGTCGATTTTTAGTCTACAGACTCGATATTTAACAAAAGAGGTATTGAATTTTTGGGAGACTCTTTTTAATCGGTTTTCCGTTAGAACAAAAGGGTACAAAGTTCAACGATTTAACCTTTGAAAACTTTAACAAATTTCCGCGTTTTATCTGTCGGTTGTATTTTGAAATGTTTGAACTGTGCGCAGGTACGTGAGAATAACGGCAAGAATGAGAGCTCAATAGAAACGTTGTTATAATTTGACTAAAATACAATACGCATCGAGTGCGCTTGAAAACAAATCACAACGTAATATTAGGAAAATAAACAAATATTTTACTAGTTTGAAATCTATATGTATGCATATGCATATATATATATAAACATATGCACACATATATATATATATACACACATATATACATATATATATACCATATATATACATATATACACATATGTGTTTAGATATATACATTATATATTAATGCAATTATGTATAGCTATATATCTATAAAAGTGAAAGTGTCTGTCTGTCAGTGTTTGTGTCCGTGTGTGTGTGTGTGTCGGTGTCTGTCTGTCTGTGTACATTTCCCTACATAAGAAATCTGTCAATTTTTAGTGTAAATACTCGAAATTTTATATACATTTGGGAAAATCTTTGTAATCGGTGTTTGGCCAGAAATTTAACTGTAAAGGGGTCAAAGTCTAATGATCTGACCTTTGAGAACTCTTTCGAACTCCTCCGCAAATTTTGGGCATAAACACTTGAAAGTTTTGATATGGGTTCCTTGGACATGTATTTAACTTACTAACTTGATTTGACCCTAAAACAATAAATGTAAAGGGGTCATAATAGGAGTGCTCTACAACTGAGTAAAATTTCCATATTAAATTAACCTGTTTTTATATAAGAAATGATTTACTCAGATTTTATCATTTCCTATCGTCGGGTGTTTCGTAAAAAAAAAAAAAAAACACCCCTGTAAAATGATCCAATTTTCTCTATAAAATAAAAAGACTATTTTTCAGATCGCATTATTCGGATTATGTAAAAATGACTTGCTGTTATTTGATTATTTCCCTTTGCCGGTGTAACGTAAATTATTCCTCCATATTTTTTTTTTACCTAGAAAATAAGTCTATTTTTAAGATCGGATTATTTTGATCTTTGCTTATTATCGGATGAACATCTGTACATCATATCTAAAAACACTGCGAAACATTAATCATTATTTTGTGATATTTGCAAAAGATATGCTTAGCCGTTTCAGACCTGATGTGATAGAAACTCAGACTAACCAAAGTGACTTTAATATAATAGTAGACCTAAGTATTACCTAGCCATTACAAACACACAAATTTTAAAAAATAAATGAAAATCTGGGTCAAGAGACTAACTTGTAAAAAAAACAACTTTTTTTTACCAAGAAAAAATGCCGACCCGGACTTGTAATTAGTTATTTTTATTTTTTTCTTATCACTTTGACTCCAGATACATCTATCTATTGTAATCAGAGCACCGACCATAAACGGCAAGCGCGAGAATGCTATACGATTTACGATCAACATTGATGAACAAGACACGGCGGTAAATATGACTTATTTAAAACTTTTATATTTTATATATTTGGGTTTTCCTAGCCTTTATAGCAGATCAGATAAAACTCATTGTATGCTTATTAGGAAAATATAAAAATATAATTAAATAAAACTGTGTTTCTACAATGGATTATTTGAAAAACACAAGATGATTTAAATACTTAGTTTTACATTTTTGGTACATAGTTGTCATTATAGTTACATTAGAGTTTTTCCTTAATTTTCAAATATATCTCGTTCTTTATTTAACAGTGCATATGCGAGCGTAAGAAAATATCTAGAGCGGTTAAGTATTTCTTGCTTACGAAGAGACTCGCCGGGAAAAGTGCATAAGAGCATGAGGAAATGTGCGCGAGGAGATAAAAAAGAAGAAAATGTACCACCTGGTCCCAAAACTGCAAAGCACGTGTAAAAGAAAATGGACGTGTAAAGTTAAGAACGACAATAAGCCGGGTGTGGCATGTATACGGTCGGAGGAAACTGAAACGCCAACCAGAGTTGATGGGCACACACACACATACACACGCACACACACATATATATATATATATATATATATATATATATATGTGTGTGTGTGTGTATGTGTGTGTGTCCATCAGCTCTGGTTTGCGTTTCAGTTTCCTCCGACCGTATACATGCCACACCCGGCTTATTGTCGTTCTTAACTTTACACGTCCATTTTCTTAAACACGTGTGTGTATATGTGTGTGTGTGTTGTATAACTAAGTTGGTAAATCAACGACGAACTTAGTTATTATTAAACAGGTGACCATGTGGGACTTCCAGTTGAATCATGTGCTCTCTGCTTATCTTGGTATTGTTTCCAGTCATCCTGGATTCCTCATTGTTTTATAGTTAGTTTTCTCATTTCGACTTAGTAGAAGATGCGTTTCGATTTCGCAACCTTTGCCTTAAAATTACACGCACAGCTGCACACAAACGAGTATCTTTTGCCGTCTAGACTGAACAGAACCATTAGTGTGTTTATGGGAAAATCTGTCATTATATTTCAATATATATTAATGACAGTCCTTTAATTCATGAAGCTCAATATAACAATATATATGCAAATATATATATATATATATATATATGTATATATATATATATATATATATATATATATATATATATATATATATATATATATATATATATTACCCCTCTTCTTTGGATAGAGCACGGTCGTAGATAACCTCACCCGCTACTTAATTGACTGAAAAATGCGGGGATCGCTTTTTGTTTGGAAACATGCGGTTTGAACACTATAAATTGGTGGAAGAACGTTTGTTAAAAATAGACATATGTTGAGGTTATTTTCGTGAGTCGATTGGTAGAACTGCTGAGTGTAAACGGGATAGTTCTAGGTTCAATCCTCGGCTTTGGAGAGGTGTTAGTCTAGCGGCACTGATAAGTTGTGGTATAAAGGAATAGTACTGTTTGTCGATGACTACAAATATATACACCCACACACACACACACATATATATATATGCGTGTGTATATATATATGTGTATATATGTGTGTATATATGTGTATATATGTGTATGTGTATATTTATATATATATATATATATATATGTGTATACATATGAATGTGTATATATGTATGTATATATTTCTATATGTATATATGTATATATATACACACACACACATATATATATATATATATATATATATATTCAAGCAGACGTGATTAAATGCATCGATAATACTTTGATTCATAATTTTTTGTTGTTTTTCGATTTCTTTAATAGGTTTTATATATAAAAATATAAAATATTTATGAAAACTGCATAATTATCATTAACGCTTACTATTCTACTGCGACTCATCTTTATGTGAATTTCATGGATACTGAAAGTTAATAGGAACTAAAATTGAAAGTAAGTAAAAAGTAATATATACAATAACGTTTATCTAGTTATGGGATGTAAAACGTATTTAAAAAGTCGATTAAAACTAAGTCGATTAACTTTTCAGTTATAAATCATTCAGCCAATATTAACAAAATGTCTCATTTACTCGCTACACCAGACATTATAACATGTAATCGCTCATATAGAATGCGATGTTATTAATAGTAAGATGCTCTGTCCGAATCGTAGATGATTTAAGCATTTTTATCTGTTTTAAATTTTTTTTGTGTTGTGCAATTCTCTTATGATCAACAATGATTTTAAAAAATGGAGAGATGTAATATTTTTTATTGAATACTTTTTTTATGGCGCTGATATTGGTTAAATGCATATTAAGTCCGCTAGACAATGTTTTCGTTTTATGGCTATTGTATATGTTAGTTTTATATTTCTTTTCGAATTATATTATCGTAAGGTTCATTCTAATTTGTACAGGAAATTGGTTTGCTCTAATTTTTTTAGTGCAAGACAAGAGGTGTTTTAACCACTGGGCCGTGAGTCCCAAGCATCTTATAATGAAAACTGAATGTAATTCTATTGCTATTATCTCAACGAGTTAAGTATCTATTGAAAATGCTTTCAGTTACCTTTTCATATACTCTAATATTTGGTTGCATTTGTTTTCGTTAAATATATTAAAAGAGTTGGCAGTACGGTGCTGGTCAATGTTCATGTTATAGTTTGTATAGATTGTAGCGTAAGCTTTATTTGTTCATCAACAATATCGTGGAAAATATGATTGTTAATGAATACCAGCTTTATCTTATTCATTTAGATAAGTAATGCATAATGGCATATGCACTTTATTTCGATACCTAATGTGGGACGTTATATCATTACCATTCTACTCTGTGACCAGAACTCAATAAATCAATGGTTTTAAGGTTAGGGATTTTTATTACTCGTGATTATACAACAAATTCCGATTACATGTCTATGGAACAATCAGTTGTTTGTATACAGTGTGCAGTATAAACTTCTTTTACGTTTTACATTTTTAAAGGTACAGTTAGTTTTCCCTATAAAGTGTATAGTAATAATATAATAGCCTAGTATTATATTATTCGATTTTTACTTTCCGGATACGGCTCACAAATTTGAGATTATAAAGCTCGGAAGTTTAGAAATAAGAAGATCACAGGTACAAGCCTGTTATTGTTGCTGCACATTGGTAATAATTCAATTATTTATTTAAAAAAAAATACGTGAATGGTACTCGGGAATATATGTATGTATGTATATATATATATATATATATATATATATATATATATATATACATATATATATATATATATATATATATATATATATATTTGAATCTTTTGGAAAGTCAAAATGGCGTAATGGAAACACATTAAAGGTATTTGTTACCTCTCTTCCACTTTCGGATTTTAATCATGTCAAATGACACTTTATTTCCTTTTAAGGGATTGATGGCTGCTATTTTTCTGGGGAGATTAGGGCATAATAGATTCACTGATTGATATGATAATTAAGTGATTGGTTTATGCTACGAATCTGGTACAGTCAAGAATTGTAAATGTCAACTGAATTAAAGGATTACATTTTAATTTGGTCAACATCATAATTTGGAATATACATTATGTCATTTATAAACGATATTGTTCTGTAATGACATTGAGCTCCGTACATAAGGATTGGTTTATCTTATAAGAATATATATTTCTACAGAAATATATATATATATATATATTTATATATATATATTTATATATATATATATATATATATATATATGTTAACATTCTCAAGTAGCATTTAAGTAAAATATGTATCTACTAGCATGGGTGCACGGTGTTGCTCCGGATTTTGGAAGGGTGTGTTGTGCAAAAATAAAAAAAGTGATAGTAAGATCCCGTACCGCGAAGGAGGAAGAGAACGGGGAATTTTGACGTCTTTGTGGTTACGACTACCACAAAACCGGAGGTGACGTAGGTTTTCATTAAGGATAGACAATCGAAAAAGGGGATGACTTTCTAAAATATCAGCGAAAAAAGCGACCCTCCCTGTAAAAAAGTGCTTAGTTGAGGGTGAGGACATTAATCTTTTTAGCAAATATTTCGGTATTTGTCGTCTGAAAGGTTGGACTAGAAAACGATACTGATCTTTGAAAAATCCGTCGGCTCTGTCGAAATTTTTAGGCTTACATGCAAACATACAGACATGCATTTATATACTAGTAGCTCAATTTTTTACTTAAACCGATTAAAAAGCTTGCCCTACCTGTGAATTCCCTTTATGTAAAATTTCAAATGTTTAGACCAGAAATTGGTAGAGACTGCATAAGGCATTGTTTTTTTTTCATTTGATTCCTATGATGACCCCCTAACATTTATTGTTTTAGGCTCAAATCAAGTTATTAAGTTAGATCCATGTCCAAGGATCCTATATCACACATTTCAAGTGTTTTTACCCAAAATTTTCGTAGGAGTTTGGTTGAGTTCTCAAAGATCGAATCTTTCAACTTTGACACCGTAACAGCCAAAATTGTGTCCGAAAACCGATTATAAATTTTTTCCCAAATCTCAGTTCCCTGTATATCAATTTTCGAGTCAGTAGACTGAAAGTTAACGGAGGTATTGTGTAGAGAAATGTATACAGACACATAGACAGACAGACACTTTCACTTTTATAGATATACATGCATGGGCATGCGACGTTGCCCGGATGTTCAAAGGTGTGTCTTGAGCAAAAAAAAAGTTAAAGTAGGAATGCAGGCTCGAACCTGTACCGCGAAGGAGGAAAAGAACGGGGAAAAACGTGGCGTCTTTGCTGATCTAGCAACCGCGCCGAAATCCGATTGTGAAATGGACCTACTTCGTCTCGACAATGGACGCTGTCATCCACCAGCTAATAACCTCAAGCCGATGTCTCACAAGTAGGAGTTTGAACTTGAAATAACGGTACCACCCAGCAATTCTATTCTAGCCAGTAAATTATGAAAGGATTTTCAGAATGTGAGCGATTTTATATAATGAATTTAACGGCCAAATAACGTTGCAGCCCACAAGAGCCATGTTAGGGTTGCTACGTTGTTTTACTGAGGAATTTATTATATAATAGTCGCTCACAATATATATATATATATATATATATATATATATACATATATATATATATATATATATATATGTGTAGAGAATATCAGCCTTGCTCAATCATTATTTAGTCCTTTAGTCCTCACAATTTACGGGTGATATTTTGGTTCATACTTATCTTTCACATATTTCGATATTTTTACCATTCATAATTATTTTTTACCTACATTATTATTTTTCCATGAAATATTAATTTTGCCGTACATCGTTTCAATCGTACATTATTTTGTACCATATCTTATTATTTTGTACAATGTATTCTTCTTTTACACCCTACACAATTATTTTACCATACGTTTTTACCATACCTTATTTTCTGTTACCATATATTATTATTTTTTACTCTATATTATTACTTGGTACAATACATTGTTATTTTTACCATTCATTAATATTTTTATCTTATCTTTACCAGACATTATTATTTGTACAATGCATTATAATTTTTACAATACATTATTATTTTTACAATACATTATGATTTTACCCTTATAGAAAATGCTTTCTTACCTGTTTTGTACGAATTTCAACAGAATAGATAACACGATAATACAAGATAAAAATAAAGTCATGATTGGTTTCATAGAAAGCCAAAGGATAATCACCCACAGAATGATTAGCTATCAGTATTAACAGAGTATATCTTACACGAAATGTGGAAGGTAGAAAAAAAAGAGTAAAACCTCTGAGAAAAAAAATGGGCTTAAGTAACCTAGTAGAGAATGTATGAGGCAGTTTCTATTTTATTCATTAACTACATTATTAATTTTATTCTGCAGAATGAGAAGAAACTTTCGTTCTCTTACACTTTTTAACAAACAATTGTTTTTTTTTGTAGATCTTCAGCTTTTATGCGACTTTTTTTATTCATCATTTAAATAAATCAAAATATAACTACTCGTATTTTTGACAATGCGCAAGCTGTATATTTTTAGCATTTCTTATTCTTATTGCCTATTTTCCCCGACCAAATTAAACTGGAATATCTCTTAAATATTCGGAGCCCAACAGTGAAAATGCTTTGACATGTTCCCTGCAAATCATCTATTCACTAATTTGTAAACATTGCTTTCTTTTCCTTAATATATTATAACTTCATATTGAAAATCTACCATTGCCACTCTTACTTACGTACGACATTCCAGTGGCGTATAAGCGAAGAAATAAAAGAACTAAAAGCTTGTTTCGCAGAGGAAGACCTATCCAACGCTAACGGAGAATGTCTCGTTACGCACGTATACACGTAATCATTGGCGTTGCAACGATGTACTGTCTTGGTTCTTTGATCATTTCGTCCTGGTTTCAGTCGTCAGCATCAATAGGCACGGAGGCCAACCCTTCATGCACAAGTGATCGATATGATGACCAATAATAGACGCTGTGCAATCAAACATACGCTGAACCGGTTCGAACAATATTGTTTTTTTATGGTGTTCATTCTAAGATCGATGTTATCCATATACCTCGACTAGTTCAGATACGAGAATGGTTCTCATGACTGATTAGCATATTATTGATTTAATTTGGAAAATTTCATCTACGTCTAAACCGTAAGGACTTGCTTGTAAACATAAAGACATTGGAGAATTAGATTCGTTCAGTTCAAATGTCATACTTATCATGTTAAGCAACCGGTGAAACAATAAAGTTTGAATATCTTGATAGAAAAGTAGAATGCTAATTGTTGTGCCCCTTTTTAGATATAATAAAATCGCATACAGTTAATTATTTAATAAATGTGTATTCATTATCCCTTATTGTTAAGATTATTCAGACTACTGCTCTAATCAAGAGATTCAGTTGATGGAATTTCCCCGTGCTCCAGTTATATGCTGCAGAATTAAGGTATCTTACTGTTCTCAAAACGGCCTTAATCACTTATAGTACCTGAAGGTCATTTGAGAATTAATGTTTATGAATGTAAGGTTGCCTTAGATAAAGCAACGTAGTATCAGATAACCTGCTGGTACCCGAACCGATCTTGGACACAGTCTATGTTGAACAGGGCCTTCTAAACTGTTCCTTCCTACATGTAGAGACAGTACTAAATATAAATACTTGGGGATAGTTACCTCAGGAATGAGATAACTTTTGGAGCAGTAAAATGATGCAACTATTTTTTAGCAAACTTTAATAGAAATTGTGTCTAAGTCTTCGATCTCAAATCCGGAGTTAAGGAGTGTCCTAGTACTTTTTTCCGATCGGAGCGATTCTAGTTAGAGAGAATAATTCTTATAATTGTTGACAAGCTCCTGGTTGATACAGGTATCTTTAAAATATAGGAGTTAATTTTGCCTGAAGTAAAATTACCGGTTAGTTTTTCGAACACTGACAGCTGCAAGAACTTTGGAATACAGTTCATTTATTCAATCTATAGGTAAGTATACACTCACGTATCAACAAGAATAACTACTAAATGTACAGCGAAATTGTAGTTAAAGAAATTTCGTGGTGGCAATGACAGTCTTGAAGATGATGAGCATAGCGGTAGGTCATGAGATGTTGACTACGAACATTATAGAGGTAAATACGTTACCAATTCACTCCCAACTTGTCAACAATTTTCTTCTGAATTAGACGTAACGTATACTAGGATTTCGAACCACTTGAGTGAGATTAGAAAGAAGAAACCCACTTGATAATGGGTACAACACGAATTTAACGACAAAGAAACACTGTTATGCTGTGTTATCCTCCCTTTTGTTACGAAACAAGAACTACCCATTTCTTGACCAGCTCGTGACTTATCGTTGAAAGTAGATTTTTTACCACAAACGGCGACGCTCAGCCGAAAAAGCGGCACTACACTTCCCAAGCGTAGAGTTGTGCCAAAAGATGGTCATGCTGACTATTTGGTAATCTGCGAACGGTCTCATCTATTATAGTTTTTGAAAAGTAGGCGAAACTGCTATGTCAGTGGAGTATGGCAACAAATTGATGGAATTCATCAGAAACTTCGATAACAACCCCCAGCATTAGTCAAAAAAAATCACAGTTCCTATCCACGACAATGTCTGACCGCACGATACTAAACCGTATATGCAGGAGTTGTACGAACCCTTCTTCAAACTCTGCCTCATCTGCCCTACCTACCAGATCCTTAACGACTTCCCCATTTTACAAGCATATTGACATCTTTCTGCATGAGAAATGCTTAAAAAACAAGGGGATCCAAAACGATTTTCGTTATCAAAACGGAAGATTTCATGTTATTTAAATAATTAGAGTTGTTTTGCGCAAAAGGGCATTGATTCTTATGGTGTTCATTTCGATCAATATTTTTTCTTATTTTTTTTTTACTAATATGAATTTAAAAGTAAAAACTTCAGAAACGTTCTGCTTAATATGATAGAATGTCAAATGTTACTGAAAGATTGGGAAAGACAAATAATCAATTAATTTTATTCATCGTTAAGTATTTGGACTTAGCTTCAGCGTTAAAAGACACATAGTGCAAGATGGAGAGGAACACAGAAGCACGAGAACATAAATTGCCCATAAAACAATTAATTGTGGATGGCAAAACACTAAACTATGCAAATTGGTTTCCTTATCTGGGCTCTACAGTAAACCAAAGTTTTACCTTAGATGAGTAAATTGGTAACAGCATTGCTAATGCTACTTGCACGTTTAGAAAATTTGGACAACGTTTGTGGAATGAGCGGGTGTTGTAATTCACACAAAAATCATAGTATATCGAGCTGTTGTTATTTCTGTCCTGATGTACGACTCTGTATAATGATCACCGAATAGATTTTTTCATAAATACTGTCTGCACTCAATTATTACATTTTCAGATAAAGTATCCAACTGACTTTTTTCTCAAATATCCATATTTCTGAAATTGAGCCATTCGGTATTTAGTATCAATTGCGCTGGACTGGCTATATCCTGATCATGTCTGATGACAGGAAACCAAAATATGCAATGTATAGCTTCTTAGACCGTGGAAAAAGGAATATGAAGTACAAAGACAAATTAAAAAGCAATTTGTCTTCAATTGGACTCGTTCATAGAAGTTTTCAGAACGAGGATTTGCATTGCGTATAGTAAACATCGTTTTGTTTTGATTATATTGTCTGTTTTTATTCTGACAGATTGAAGAATCTGCATATAGAGAGAAAGACCTAACAGACCGACCGCTCCACTAAATTCACACGCTTGTTATATGTATGAACTTGTTTTTCACTCCTTTGAAGAACTTAAATGTAACCTGAAGGATAAGCATGAGTGGATATTAACAATACGTTGTTGGAACATCGTATGTTGAAATCAAAGGGAATGTCCAATATATATTACAAGATTATATGTGACTCGTAAAGTTGGCGTTCATACACACACACACACACACACACATATATATATACATATATATATATACATACATACATACACACAACCACACACACATATATATATGTATATATATACACGGTATATATATATATATATGTATATATATATATATATATACATATATATATATATATATATACCGTGTCAATCGTTTATTGACGATTGGTAAAATATCAATATTTTACTAAATTCATGTAAAAAATTGTACATTATATCACTAAACGACTGCATTAAGTGTAGTTATTTCCATTTTTTTTCAGATTCTTGCTATTATCACGAAGTCTTCATATTTTATTCTTAATCAAAGAATTTTCCCTCTCCAGCGCTTTATTGCAGGTGTCTTAAAATGTTGTTTGCAGACAAAACTACAATGCGTTACCTTGCGAACTATTGTTTTCATTATATTTTTCTGCCAAGGAATAACAACGAAAACCATATCCTAGATATAAGCGTCATATAAATTAATTATTTATCAACATATGCAATATTTTAAAAATACCTTAAGACAACATTTTCTCCCCTGAGGTAGTCTATTGTTTTATTGTAAAAGGAGTTATGGCTCTGGCAAGGGAAACTATGCCCCCCCCACCAGAAGGCATACTTTGAAGTAAATTGCTCTCCTCCCTCATGAACTCCTCTTTTTACCATTGAACAGAGATAATAAAATTGTCTGAAGAAAACGGTGGCCAAGTACTGAGAGTTTCGACAACGAATTGCATACGAATGGGAGTGTACATTGTCATGTATAAAAATCATCGGAAATCGACGTGAGAATAGTAGGTCATGTAGTCATGTCGACAAATGATTATCCAAAAAGGCCGTGTAAGTATTTCTGGTAAGTTTTACACCCTGTGGCATTCGGCATGGCCTAACTAACTTATTCCTGATGATTCCTGCCCAAAATATTATACCTCTTCCTCCTTGTGGGCGATGAACTCTGTAAGGAGTCCGAGGTTCGTTCTGGTTTTAAAGTTTAATCAATCTATCTGGACCATCAAGGGTTGCATGGACCTAATCCCTAAATAGAACATGTTAGAAATCAATTTTCATGTAATTGTAAAGCCATTCGTTTTTCCCTGTGTTGTTTGTTCAATGGAGGTCTTAGAAGAGGTTTGATATTCCTTGCAGTCTCATTCAACCTATTGTATCCGGCCTGCTCGTATCTTTGAGCGATTCCAGCTTTTTCAAAAACTGGCGCATTGGTGCTATATATTTTTCGGTTGACCTCCCTACAAAGTTTCCGAATATCACGATCTGAAAGGTTTCTCATGGTGCTCTTTTTTCTAGCTTTTGTGTTCAGGTTGTTCAAGAATGAGGACAAGGTTCTTGGATACTTTTCCAGCTCCGTGGCTAAATCTTTGATGGGCAATCCTTCTGAGTCCAGTAAATTGCCTTAACTCTTCGATAGCCTTAAACCGTTTACTTTTTGGCATTTTAAGAGATATAGAATAAAGAGACTGACAGAATAATTCCCTAGCTAACATGAAAATACCATAACTTTGTGAACATAGCATGAATTTTAAAAAAATGTTGGGAGATAACTAACCTTAAAGCAGCCCATTGATTGCACAATTTTGATTCTTTTGTGACGTATATTTATGCAAATAATATTTTACAATAAAGCTACTGAATCAGTTTATATATATGTATAAATATCTATAAATATATATAAGTTTATATATATGTACATATGTACATATATATATGCATATACACGTATACATATATTTATATGTATATATAAATGTATATATATGTATGTATATGCATACGAATATAGATATGCATACATATATAAATATATATGCATATATATATATATATATATATATATATATATATATATAGTTGAAGGAAAGAGTATTGAGGTACGTAACCATTTAATTCAGAGGAACCTACGTAGACAATCAAACAGTTAGTATGACATTTTTTTAAATTAAATTTTGATTCGGGATGTATCCTGGCTATTTATTGGCGTTTAACACATCAGCTAGGCGTCGCCGGTTGTCGTAAAGTATTCACTTTTAATTACAAGTCAGAGCCTCATTCAGAAGAGAGTAGCTATTGTAGCGTAACTGCATCTCCTTTAGGCCTTGTAAAATTCTTAAGGTGACTATTTATAAAGTTATTTGTCTTTAGGTACTTTCTTAAGTGGTTGAAAAATACGTATACGTTACATCTTGTAAAGAAGCGAGTTCTAAAACAAATGTCTGTGGATTATCTTCGACAAGAATCTTATTTGATGGTTATAAACATCCGTTGATCGATTACTACGCTCATAATCTTCAAGAATCTCGGCTACGCAAGGAAATTTATTAAACCAGCATTGTGCGGTGTGTTAAGTAATGGTCTCTGCCCCCACCGTTTCGGTGATATCCCGAAATGTTCCAGCAACTTTTCGGCTTAGTTATAAGTAAAATAAGAAAATAGCGTGGATTTGCGTTTTTGCATCGATTATTCAGCGTTCTGAAAAGTAGAACCATTTGTTTATAAATATTGATAATTAAACTGATAGGACTGAGCTAAAGACGTCCTTTAAAATATACATCGTAATCATATAATTACGGATATTATTTGAAAATACATCATTTAAAATCAAAATGAAAAATTCCACAAAATCTTTCACCTCACCGTAAGAGATGTGTGTACGTATCTGTTATATATATATATATATATATATATATATATATATATATATATATATATATATATATATATATTAGTTTATGTACATATACACTTAAAAGTATTGCTTCCATATATTCATAAGTATATATATATATTTATATATATATATTTATATATATACATATATATATATATACAAATATGCATGCATATGCATGTACATACGCTTTTACGTCTATATATATATATGTATATATATGTATATATATATATATATATATATATGCATGCGTATATTATATATACGTTTACGTGCATCATGATATATATATATATATATATATATAAAGATAATTACATGTGTATGTATATATGTATAATTAATGAAATACAGAATTGGGGTAGGAAGACAAAGTATATACAGTGTAAACAAAAGTTTCAAATGTATATACACATGGCACACAAAGACATTTATATATAAAGAAATATAGAGAAATATACACACATCTATCTATCTACCTATCTATCTCTCCTTCTCTCTCTCTCTCTATCTCTCTCTCTCTCTATATATATATATATATATATATATATATATATATATGTATATATACAGATTAATACCGGTGTGTATATATTAATGATTAAATGAATGCAGTCATAATACAAATTGCATATAGTGTAAACATAAGGTACACATATGCAGGTATATAATTTTCTAGATGCACATACATGATAATTACTCACATCTTTATATATATATATATATATATATATATATATATATATATATATATATATATATATATATATATATATAATGTGTAGTTCCAGAGGCGGGTTAACATAGAACGTACCCACAAAGGTCTTTTATACGGATGCCTGTCTTAGATAGACAAACGCAGGGCACCGCGCAGACTATGATTCTTTCCCATTCGCAAGAGATAAATAAAACAATGTGATTTTATTATTCCGTGTTGATTTTTCATTTGAAAATGTATTTAGATAATTGTAATAATGTTTTTAAATCATTGAAATAGTTTTTGATGAGATTCAGATGTTCTGTGAAGCGCCCTCTTCAGAAAGTTTTCCAAATGTAATATATTTAAAATATATTTAAGATGTTTAAAATGTGTATATATTGAGTAGAAGTGAGGGACACATTAGTACTTGGTGAATTGAGTGCGTAGGTGAGCTTGGTGTGTATGTGTGTGTGTTTATAAAGATTTTTATGCATGTATGTGTGTAGTACATGTTATTTTTGTCTAATATTATGTGCAAGAATTTGAAATCTTACATATATATGTTTTTTCATGTAGAAGTTATTCTGTCTCTGTTTAATAAACTATCTATATTATTGTGATACATTTTTGGCGGTTAATTCTTGTTTTATTTCATCTTATTATGCGTTTTTTAATATTTTGCCCATTGAGTTATTGTGTAGCAAATGCCGATTATTCACATCTAATATATTATGTTTACACATTTTTAACTGATAAACTCACTACTTACTTTATTTTTATGTGAACATATTTTTCTCAAACACGTTTACTAATTTCTATTCCAGTTGAATCTATTTTATTTATGTCAATAGATTATAATCGTTCTGACAGTCATGACTCCGTACACTGATAATAAATGCCAACATCATCTTTAATTTTTATCACCTTAAGTAAAGTTTTGACTTCTACTCACGAAAAACTTTCAAATATATAAGTAATCAACGACAATAACAGAAATAATCTATATAAATAAAACTGTACATGTATATGTCTGTGTGTAAATATCTAACAGGTAAACCCATAAATTACTAGTCACATAACACTGAAATACTCAGGAGGAAAAAATTAATGCACTAAGGATGGTATATAGAGAGTAAGTAGTACTTGCAAATTGTTCATTAAAACAAGCCGTCATGTTTGCAAATACAATTCATTATTTATGCAAGTAGGTCTCAGAAAGTAAAGTGACTTAGCAATACAAGAGTCGACCTAATCTTGTTTGGCGTGTGTTACTTTACGCCGACTAGGCCAGATAACCAATGACCAGAATGTCCTATCAAAATTACTTCCACTTTGTCGTCGAGGGAAATGTCTGCATTATATTGTGTTTGGGTAACATGTACTGTAAGTTTCTCGAACGGAAATGTTTTCACACAGTTTTGCTTTTATTACGGGTGAGAATTATCAAATATATAATAATATAATGCCAACGGTCATCTAATTAAATTCATTAAACGAGTATACTTCTAAAAATGTATAGAAACAAAGAGATATTATGAACAAATTCTTTGTGCAAATAGTAATGGAGAAAAGCTTATACATATTTTAAATGCTTTAATTTTCAAATAATTACTAATTTCCGCATGATTCCCAATATACCAGTTTTAAATGCACACTTCAATATATAGGATTTTGTAAATATTAAATAAATTATGCCTTATAGCCGTTTGAAAAATGTTGATAAAAATCGTAGGCAGCTGAACATTAACGAAGGTTTTTTTTTGTTTTTACCAACGCTTTATTCCGAGGATATACATTTAATCGAATGAAAAACTATTCCTTATCAAAAGCTCAAGACAGAATAGCGTTTTACCAAATTTAACAATACGTTAATGCAAGAGCAAGCTCTCACCCTCTCTGTCTCTCTGTTACTCTCTCTCTCTGTCTCTCTCTCTATATATATATATACTACCTCTATTCATATAAATAGGAAGACGGAAAAATAAAAGTAGTTATAGTAAGATGTTACATGATAAGGGCTGTCCCCTGTTCATGTAAGTATAAAAATAGAGAGATTAGTTAAAATGAAAATAAGAGAAAGCAGAAATCGAACCCTGGACATAAGTTTTAAAGAACAATAGGTTTAAATGGAATGTCCAGTAAATTGCTATTTCGGAGGAAATAAATAATAAATAAACTATTCAATTGTTAAAATAATGTGGATAATAAAATATGGGTTAAATAAATTAGATATGTAGGTTGAATTCCTTTGTGGAAACAACACAAGAAAAAATAGGTTATTGGGAAATCAATGTCGGAAACGTGCAAAGTCGCGCATGTTGAAACACGTTAATTTTGCTCACGTGGCCGAGATGCATGGATTTCTCATTATAGGAAGGAGAGTTAGTTGGTCGGGGAGACAGTCAGGGGAGACAGTCAGGGGAGACGGTCAGTGAGAAAACTCAGCGACAGGCGGACGTCTGAAGCGAGACGTCACTTCAGAAACTAAAATGTGAAACTTTTAATTCTTAATGAGGAAATCATGACCGGTCGTAAGGAAATAAATTCATCATGTGTTTTTTGATAAAGCTCATCATGTGTTTTTGATTTCTACAAAAAGGTAAATTGTATTGTTATTATATGTCTGTGTTATAAAATGTCATTACATACACGTCTCGACATCTCATATCCACAATGTGAATCTACATCATATCTACACTAAGACTGTCTGAACACTATCTCATCATTCAAAGAGCTTTCTTCATATCTACACGTCTAAGTAATGAACATTTAAAATATAGCAATAGTTATAAACGAACAATCTCTCTTACAACACCATCTCTCTCTCTCTAAGATACAACATCATATGTAATAAGACAAGAACTCTCACTAAGACTCATATCTTTACTAATAAGAACTCACGTAACATACGCGCACAAGTGGTATCGTCTAATACTACTAATAATAACTATATAACGACCTCAATTTGGTGTTCGTGAACCAGTTTGCATCACCGATGCAGAAACCGAACCTGGGGTCGATACCACGAAAAAAAAAAAACTAAAAAAAAGAAACACAACGTTTTAAAGGGGTCCAACATAATTTAAATAAATAAATAAATAATACCACGGAAAAAAATACACGATCACAGAAATGCGAAAAAAAAAGAAAAAAAAGAGAAAAAAAATTGAACACACACGCACACAGAGAACAAAAGATACAAGAAATATTAAAAAGAAAAAAAGAAAAGGCCGATATGCCGTAAAAAGAAATTCGTAGTAATGGAAAAATAGTAAACAATCACCATCCGTAATTCATTGATAAATGAATTACTCTGTTAAAAAAAACACACACACACATCCACGCAAAGGCAGAGATTGTGTAACCCATTATTGTTTTGAAATTTGTAGAAGTGTCATTAGAAAATCTGTGTCAATTGTAAATCGTTTGGACGAATTGTTGAATTTAATCTGTCAATCAAAACAGGAATTTTTCAAAGGTCGCATGTACTAATTGTTTCGAAATGCGTTTTTTGTTCATAGGAACTTTTCGGCTTTTGTGTGTTCATTTATTTTGTTTATGAAAAAAAGGGGCAATTGTTTTGGACAGACTGTTGAATTGTTGTTTGTTACAGATGATTATTTTTGTTGTTAACAAAAAAGTTATAACTGTTGCAAAATGTTAAATGTATGAAGGTATTTTTTAAAAATGTTTTTATGATGTTGAACAAATATTGTAAATTGTCTTATGTAACTACATGTTATGATTTTCACAGCGATAATTCAAAGTTATCCGTAAATATAAATTAGATTAAAATGATCTAGTAGAAAATAAGTTAAGACGCATGGTTGGCTTACAGATTCAGTTAGAATTTTAGAAGGGGGACAAGAATAAAAATTTCGTAAACGGGTATTTGGAGAGTTTTTAGTTGTGATAAGCCGTAAGAAAGATGTTTTGTTTTAGCATTTGGTTTTGTTGTTTGTTTTTTAGAGATCCTAAGAATTTTTCTCCAAGAAAAGGTACTTGGTAGAGATTGATAAGCACAAGAAGTGCCCCTATACGAAAAATTTGGGAACCTTGTTAATTAAGTGCTTAAAATAAGCTGGTTGCACGTAACGACTCCAAGCAAAGTAGTAAGTAAGTATTGGCTTAATTAATAAACAGGCGTTGGAAAGAAAAAGAAAATTCTTAAGGGGACCAGTAAACCGATGAGAGGTAGTCCCGAGGCAATCACATATAGCTTAATGAAGTAAGAGACAGGCAAAAATATGCCGTAGATTACGTAAGAAAGATATAACCTTGTATTTTTTTAGAGAAGCATGAATGTGGGATATATCTGCAGCATCTTGGAAGCCGTGGTGAGAGAAAAGACAAATAAAAAAAAATCGGGCAATTAGATAGAATTTAGGCCCAATTAAGTTGTTGGGCGCAGGAAAGGTGTTAGTTAGTTAGGGGTGATATTTCTAAATCTTCGTCGAAGTTTCAAGAATCCAAGCAAGGAAATCCGAGTGAATCCGTATGAGAGAAAAAATTAAATTAATTAAACTTCTGAAGCCAACCACAAAGATTTAAGTATATGAGCTTTGGTATGTCCCGTATAAGATAGTTATAGAATAAAAAACAAAGCCATACTTGATAAGACTAACCATGTGGAAAGAGAGATCAGAACACTTTTGAGACGAAGGAAGTCGTCCATTTCGAGAGAGGTGAAAACCTCTAGTCTGCGGCATATGGGTGGCTGGAAAATAGCTGATGTGAATCATAGGTAAATACCCTACACCCCAAAAGTAAATGCCACTAAGATCAGAAAGGTTCTGATCTTAAAAAAAAAAACAATAATTGTGAAGTCGGCCGTGAAAGGCTGACTGAAAGAGATTTTTTTGTGTTTTTTTAGCCTGATTTTTCTAGCCGTGTGGTTGTGTAGATGTAAAAATAAAGAAATGTACTAAAGATAAAAATGCATACATATTTTTTTGTGAAATATTGAAGGGAGGGATGTAACATGATAAGGGCTGTCCCCTGTTCATGTAAGTATAAAAATAGAGAGAGGAGTTAAAATGAAAATAAGAGAAAGCAGAAATCGAACCTTGGACATAAGTTTTAAAGAACAATATGTTTAAATGGAATGTCCAGTAAAGTGTTAATTCGGAGGAAATAAATAATAAATAAACTATTCAATTGTTAAAATAATGTGGATAATAAAATATGGGTTAAATAAATTAGATATGTAGGTCGAATTCTTTGTGGAAACAACACAAGAAAAAATAGGTTATTGGGAAATCAATGTCGGAAACGTGCAAAGTCGCGCATGTTGAAACACGTGAATTTATCTCACGTGGCCGGGATGCATGGATTTCTCAATATAGGAAGGAGAGTTAGTTGGTCGGGGAGACAGTCAGGGGAGACAGTCAGGGGAGACGGTCAGTGAGAAAACTCAGAGACAGGCGGACGTCTGAAGCGAGACGTCACTTCAGAAACTAAAATGTGAAACTTTGAATTCTTAATGAGGAAATCACGACCGGTCGTAAGGAAATAAATTCATCATGTGTTTTTTGATAAAGCTCATCTTTGTGTTTTTGATTTCTACAAAAAGGTAAATTGTATTGTTATTATATGTCTGTGTTATAAAATGTCATTACATACACATCTCGACATCTCATATCCACAATGTGAATCTACATCATATCACTCACTATATTACAAAGAAACCTAATCGACTATTGTGCAAATAAAATAATGTCTTCCAAATTGATTTTCTGGATATTAATGAAATGTAATCAATTTTTTTCATTTTGTATTTCTGTCGCAACCTTTCTTTTAGGACTTCTGTGCATAACTCTTGTTCACCTAGATGTATTTCATTTGTATATGAACTTTATGCACAGTAAATATTAGAGAACGACAACAATCGGTTAATGTGTTTAATTTTGCTTGTTTTTTTTTCAGCCCGATTGTAATCTGTAAATAGCGACGTAAATCGGTTAATATTTTTATTTCCTTTTTTTAGCGACGCCAATCGATTTATGTTTTGTTTTGTTTGGTTTGATTTTTTTAGTACGATTGTAATCCGTGGATTGCGACACAATTACAACCCAGCTGAAAAAAAATAAAATTGAACATATTAACTGATTGTGGTCGTTAAAAAACGAAATTAAACATTACCGACTCTCGTCGCTCTTTACAGATTACAATGGTGCTAAAAACAGCAAAATTAAACATATTAACCAATTAGCGTCGCTCCCTACAGGCTACAATGGTGCTAAACAAAACAAAAAATAAAACATATTAACCGATTAGCGTCACCCTATGCAGAGGACAATATTTTTGTTTTGCTTTTTTTATGGGGAAATATTTACATCAGCACCACCCTCAAAATTTTCTTTAGCATGACGACTTTTTAAAGTTTTTTACTATGCTAATTATGAACGTCCCATTTAAATTTGAAGAATAAAAGTACTTTTCCATGGTTGGCGAGATGTCTATTGCGAAAGCCGTTTTTAACATGGGGAGGTTGGGGGTGTCAAAGCCGTTGTAGACATGAGGATATTAAGGGTGTCTACTCGGAATGCCGTTCTTAACATCAGGATGTTGAGGCTTGGCATACGAAAACATCTGTATTTTACTTTTTACCGGGCGGTCTCAGAGTAAATCGGGCAGCGCCGATTGACAGTACTTGCTAGTATATATATATATATATATATATATATATATATATATATATATATATATATATATATATATATATATATATATGTTACGTAGTGTGTTATTATTTTATTATTAGAAGGTACCACTCGTGCGCGTATGTTACGTGAGTTCTTATTTAGTGTTCTTGTTTAGATGACGACTTATATATTTGTTGTTGTTCATGTTGTGCGCTGTGAGAGATAGCATATTGGTGATATTAACAGGTACATGTAAAAAGAGAGACATATGTACATTTTTATAAACACAAAGTTCATATTAATACAATTTCACTTTAGCTTTGTTATGGTGATGATAATTTTCACAAAGTTCTTATAACATAAGTGGACAATACCTTTTCTGTTGAATAACAACACGAAGACTATATATACACATTTATAGATATGTGTGTGTGCTTATGTGTGTGTAGTTTCCAATAAACAGACTGATTCAATGAATAAAATCTTAATTGTGCTGCTAAACTTGCACACATACCTAGCCAAGTATTGGCCCTAGTCGACAGTTTAATACACCTGCCCATGAAATTGGTGCCTGTAATTCTCATTTAAATTAACTATGAAATTGGTGCCTCACATAATTCTTATTTATATAGGCACTTGCTCACCACTTATACAGTGCTGATTTTTAATTTAAAAATACACAAAAGGAGTAAAATCATCCTCAGAATATTACTTGGTTGATTATTTCAAGCGTTATATTTTGTCTTAACCAAAAAAATATATCTAGTTTACATAACATTTCTTGTCCGAAGTATTTTTCTTTAGGAAAAAAAACGGCCAAGTTTTTAAACTTCAACAAATAAGAAAAATATTAGTATGTATTGTATCTCTTGTCTGCGAAGAATAAAGACCGTAATTTATAAATCTTTATGTTGTCAGCGCATTACATATACTGATTATCAATCTTGAATATTACTCATTTTTTCTGGGAAGTATTATCTTTTAAATATTCATGTTTGGATCGTTTTTTTTTAATTTAGCTTAGATAATAAGAATGCCAAAACGTAAAAAAAACAACAAATTTACTGGAGTATTGATTTTGCTTTCCTTGTTTGTATACATTACTGAAAGTAGGAAGTGGAAATAAGAAAAAAGTAGACATAAAGTCGTGTTCAATCTTTTTTTTTCATTAATCAAAGACAGAATTCCAAAAGGATCAGCGTCATATGGTTTTAAATTACTAAATACGGTATAGAAGGAATGCATATATAATGGAAAATCTAGATAAAACGATGACTTCTGAGATGTCGCAAACTGAGCGATAATACTCACCCAAGCATATTAGATGTAAACATTATAATAGACAAATACGTAAATAAAGGAATAAATATATTGAATAAAGGAAATCAAGCAAGAAGTTTATTAGATATTGACGCGCGGAGAAAATGTAAAAAGGATACACAGTTTATAATATGCGTATGCCGTAGTTGCGAAATATTCAGATAGTTTATTTATTACAATATAAGAAACGAACAAAAATTTATTGTATATTGCCATATGGACCTAGCGCACTATATTTAGAACAGTTGCTATGATATAGTTGAATTTCCCTTATTTATGACACTTTACTACTATTAAAAGTGTTGTAACTTATATTATTTACTTTCAGAAGATAGATTAAATTACCAGCGAATATTTGTGTCATTAAAGCCTTTTAAGTGTGATTTCAGTTCACAGTACAAATATTTATTGCTTTAAATTTTTCTTTTAATATATGTATACCAACATTGATTTACACAATTTTGTTTAAATGGCATTTAAAAAAACAATACATTAGACCAAATATTACAATATGCTTTTTTACATCCGTTTCATTCATGGTTATAGTCTTTCTCAAATTTACGTTTGCTATGAAAGTTTGTACGTAAATTTCATCCATGCATGGGAATATTTATCATTAGATATTAATGTTTACATCGTAATAATCCAATATTAGGTGCTGTTTGGATGTTAAACAAGTGCAGGAGTTTTGGTTTTCATTTTAAATAACTCCTTTGTTAATAATTAAAATATTACAACAGTAAGTGTGCTATTATCAGTCAATTGCTTCTATATTGTATACCAAATATGTGTCTCAGTTTGGCTACAAAGGAACTGCAATCCACTGATACGTGTGACATGTTTAACGTACATATTATTTATTCCTTTCTTTTATGTTTCTCTAGTTTATGTTCCATCTGTCTTGATTCAATGTCTTTGCATCACGTAAAAAAACATATTAGAATTTTTTTCATGTCAGGCCAATTATATTTCCTTATCAACATTTTACAAAAATATTATGGATTTTCTTACAATAACGTCATGAAATACTTGACACAACATTTTGAAAAATGATTCCTTTTTTTTTTAATTAAAACTCCTTGGAATAAAAAAAAAACTTATATACTATTATCTTATATACAAAAGAAAAGATGGACAAGATACATTTTAGATAATCGAATGTTACATTCAAAACCCTTATCCCTGAGTGGTCATTGGGCCAGGATAAGTGGTTAACTCCATGTAAAAAAACAAAAAAAAAAACAACAACATTGTCACAAAATATGTAAGCAATACATATCATATATTAAAATGTAAGTGAATATTGAACAAAACTATGTTCCCCTATTGCCAAATCTGATATTAGTGCTCCAACCATGTGTCTGTTAACGCCATCTAGAATTGAGAGAATATGAAACCCGAGGTATTCGATCATTGTAATACATGTGTTCAGTTCCCAGACGTATCTATTAAACGTTTTCACATGTAAGTTTGCATTTAATACATTATTGAGTTCATTATAATAATAATCTACAAATATTCCACAAAATGCATTTCATTTGCGTGATTAATATATATTTGATATCCACATAACAGAACAGAATAACAGTTATTATTTAAAACCTTTTACTAACTGATAATATATTTTTATTTTTAAATGCAATTTGTAAAGGTGTATCAATATTTTTACATAATATAGAGAATATATATTTCTACTGCAATGAATGAAATTGTAATATTTAAATTAAAGAAAACAAAAAATAAAAAATATATATGTTTCTTTATCTGTGGAATGCAATGTTGCATTTTTTCGCTTTGTTTTTCTTTGTCCTAAGTAGAAGGCGATAAAATTAGATCATCTCGACTTGGTTATGTCTGAACAACGGAAGAACAAATAGTTTGCGCCGCTCTTTGTTGATCGTGTAATTTAATCAAGTTTGCATCGACGCTTCTTATCATAAAAACTGCGGCTTTATGCAACACATATGAACTCAAACAAATGTAGCTTATGTCTGCAACAACTAACGGAGTTGGAAGACCTTTTTAACAGTTCCATTGCGATTCTCATAAGTAAGTAATCACATTTTAGTGCAGTTATATGCACTTCTATGTGCTTGGCTGGGTACTGAAAGTCTTATGTCTACATTATATATCATAAAAGATCACCTACATTTTAAACAGAAAAAAGTAAATTGCGATAGATTCTACGTCGCTGTAGCTGTTTTCTTGCGGTTTTTCATCTAAGCGTTCGTTATCCTCCATATTATTTATCAAAACAAGCGGATGTTTAATCATTTGATTTTAACAATCATTTTCGACAAATATCTAAAACAGATAATCACCCATCCACTAAATTATGTGTTAATTTATTTTATATATTTGGAGAAAGACACTTTTAGATCATGTAATGTGAGTCTTGTTGTGCCTAATATTACGTAGAACATAGCTATAATCATTTTTTAAATATGCAGCGTCTTCTTTATAGCGCGATTATATTTTCGTGTTTTCATCTGTTAAGTACTAAGCGAGTATATTAATTATGTGAGCTTAATCCCCCTGAAAGCATTTTAAAATGTTTATTTCACTCCCTCCCTTACGCTGGTTAATTAAATTTTAACGTTTATACTTTCATTATACCCCGACAAAAAAAAAAAGTTTATTAGACTGCACGAAACAAAATTCCCTGAATATCTTTCTGGAGAGCACTAACAATTTTTCAAAGTACTATTGATCCAATTCTTTGGACATTCTAAATATTACTAAATACTTCGGTTCTATTAATTTCATACAGTACAATTTATAAAAACCTGAATATTAACAACAATTATAAACCTTTGCGCGGTATTTTCCGTGTACAATTACATAAATATTTAAAGAACTAAAACGTCATCCTACATGCGCTTCTTTCTTAAAAAAAGTCAATAAACTTAAGTATATGAGGTCTTACGACATTTCAGACCAATTAACTGTAGGTTCAGATGTTTTTCTGTTTATTAGTTTTGGTTATAGTCCTTTCTGTACAAATATTTATGCATATACACTTACTTACCATTATACAGGGTGGGTATATATACTGATACAAAACCCAATTACAGAAAATGATTAGAAATACTGAAGGAAAAATATGACATAAGTATTATTACAATTTATTTCATTGAGCCTTCACGACGCTACGAAGTCTTAGGGGGAAATCATCTATAACACCACGCACAGAATCTAAGGGTATTTTTACCCAACATATGCCCAATTATATCTTTAAACTCTCAATACTTTGACAAGAAGTAGAGCTGACTTCAGTCTCCAGTCTTAACCACGAATAATAATAAGGGCATTGATATCAAGTGATGAGCGAGGCCATTTTACTTTGCTATCTACACAACTACTGGTTATATGAGCAGTATCGCTTGTCACACTATCTTGGAGAGTTTAAGCTTCATCACCAACATATTTGAAGTGATGCGTCTTTTATAATTTGAAGAACAGACGGATGACTTTGGCAGATAAGTGTGTTGTACTATTCAATGTTTTTTTAACTGCAAATGTTAATATTTACGTATTTATTTCAGTTTTTCATTTGTTTGACTTGTTTTATTTAATAATAGATGTTCTCGTTCACAGATGTTATGAAATCTAGCGAGTTGATTTTTTTTCAGCAGAAATAGTTATGATAATTCCATTTATTTTCAGTTAATGAGAAGAAAATCTATTGCTGTACTCTCCCTTAAACGCGTCACTTGGGCTTTTATTAAGTACACTACTTAATATATTTTTATTCATTTTTTAATGGAGAGTGGAGAATGCATTTTGGATGCATGATCGGCTGCTCCCGATGACAATAAAAGATAGGAGTGTGAAATATTCGTTGATCATCATTCAATTTAGTGCAACGTCGGGTCTTCCTGCATGTTCTATCTATTTTGAGATCTTATGGAGATAAACACAATACTAAACTGACAGATACAATATGAATATGAACGTATAGTATTAAATATACATTAATATAACTTATGCATCTATAAATTACCAGATAGAAAAAAAACAAAAGAAATGGGAAGAATCTTACAGAATAAATAATGATGTTATTTCCTTTAAACAGTTTGCTTTTTGGAGATGGAACTCTTTTCGAGATGAGTCGTTGCAATATTAATGTTACTCTTTTTAGATTCCAATGTAAATAACTACATTTTATTTCAGTATTTAATTTATATTTTTATATTTTTATTGTTTTATTTAATAATACCTGTTGTCGTCTGTAAATGTTGTTTATAATATCTACCAATGTTGATTGCATGAATAGATTAGGCAATTGTAATCATTTTCACTTCGTGAGAATCTAGCACCATACTTTCCCTTAAACACAACAGTTGGGCTTTTGTTAAGTACACTACTTAAAAATATTTTAAGGAGAGTAGAGAGCACATTGTGGATGCGTTATCAATAGCTCCCGTTACTCTCGCTTCTCTTTATTGGTCCAGTACTCTTCATTTTTTATGAGTGATTTCTCTGACAAAGGGAGAATAAGTAGCTGTATTCTAGGTTGGCAGTATTTTGCGCGAACAACCACCAGAGATGTCGGAATTTTTCTGTTTATATGTCTATCCTTGTAGCCATGCCACTAGTAAGGGTGCTGGAGGTAAACGTTTTATCTAGGCTGACGTTATCCGCCTCATAGTCAGGGATCCTTACCTTGGATGGACCACTAAGGATGCTGTCCTATCAGCAGGGTCAACGTACTGGGGGTTGATGTATTGCCATTCGGTAACTGGATTCTTAACCATGCAGTAATTTCGTACGGGGCCTCTCGATGCCATATTCGTGGGTAATTGTTACGTCTGTACCTTATCATGTGCTACAAAAAATCTTAGTTTCTTTTTCTCTCTTAATTTCCCTCTCTGTCCTGCTCTAAGCAAATCCGTCCACCTTATCCACAAATCCCAAAACTCCATCATGAAACGTTTCAAGAAAAAATACACGATTAAATCCGGATCTTCAACTTCCAACGTAGACCCCACTACCATGTCTCTTTCTCTATCATCAGGGATCTACGTTCTAACTTTGCAGAGGTAGAAACACCATTAAAGGAAAGACAACTATACCTTTTATTCCGAAGGAAACAGACAGACTATTTCCCTTGACGAGTTCGTAATTAAAGGGCACTAACTTAACTTTCAAATCTGACCCTCCAAATCGCGAGGGGCATGGAATATGTGCCTATATTAAAGATGGCTTTCCATGTGGTAGAAACCTCTCGCGAGAAGATCCTAACTTACCCTATATATGATTTCGGGTTGCACTTGCTCACACTACTGCGTTTATATTTACTCTCTATCGCCCCCACAACAGCGGAGATACTATCTGTAAAAGTATATGTGAGAAAATTGACCATGTCCTATCTGCTTCTCCTTCAGCTTACATTCATGTATATGGAAACTTCAATGTTCACGATTTTGGAATGGTTAACCCATTCAAACAATACCGATGATTAGGGGAGGTTCTCTCACGATTTCTCCATTGCTTATGACCTAACTCAGTTTGTCCACGAACCCACCCGTGTGGCCGACTCTGACGGCCAGTATGCAAGTCTCCTAGACCTTTTTCTCAAACCTTGCCTGAACTATGTTCAGTTTCCATTGGGTCTCCACTTGGGCCTTCCGACCACTTTGTTGGATCAATTAAGATACAAATGAAATGTAAAAGTCTTCAGACGTACCTTTCCATCGATACTCTATGGCAGACTGGGATAACTTCCGTATATTTATATCAGCTTTACCTCTGCGTTCCATGTTTAAAAAGGACGAGTCCTCTATATAGTATCAGACTTGACAGAATAGTCTATTGTAAATATTGACCGTTTCTATCCTCGAAAAAGTTCCAGCGAAAAACTAACAGCCAGTCGAGGTGCTCTCCAGAATGCAATGCTGCCATTGCGCGCAGAAATCACTTTTTCCATTGCTTAAGACGTAATAGATGTAGTGAGACTAAATCTGTATTTAGAACTGCCAGCAGCCATTGTAAATATGTAATAAATACCGCAAGAGAGTTGTATTCTCAGTCCAAATAGATGAGAAGCGGCTTGGTTTCCACAAGTGTTGGTAAATAGCAAATAGAATCCTGAACAAAAACGTGTGCTCTATCCTAACTACCAAAAATGGGCCTGAGGTAATCTCGTAAGCATCAGACAAAGGCAAACTCTTTGCCAAGAACTTTGCAGCAAATTCTACCCGTTACGACTAAGGCCTCCAAAACCTAATATTTCCTTCTCTATCAGAACACACGCTTATATATGTGCGTGATGTTGCCAATCTTATCAACAACCTTGATTTCAGTAAAACAACCGGCCCTGATGATATTCCAATTATAGTACTACAAAAACTTTAAGCAGAACTAGCACCCATACTTACAAAATCATTTAAACGGTGTTTAAGAACACACAATATGGTTTCCGTTCTGCTAGATCTACAACAATGTGCTTACAGTTATATCTCATAGGATTAGCGCATCTTAAAACGGAGGCAACGTTTCTAGAGCAATTGCTCTTGACTTATTAAACGCCTTTAATATGATATGGCGTAATGGTGTACTTCATAAGATTTGCAGCTATGGTATAGCTTGAAATGTCTTCTCAATTATCAAATAATTCTTCTTTGATAGGTGCATAAGAGTAGTGGGCAGAAATAAGAAGCTCACAGCGTTAATGCTGGAGTCCCTCAGGGTTCCATTCTGGACACAACTCTCTGTATGATTTACATTAATGATATTCCAAATAACGGATTTTGATCTACATTCTCAAAATATAAGGACATGAGCTTGATTAGCACAATATGTTGCATTTTATCTATAGTATATCATAATACGATATTTAATTAGTACAAAGTTGTTTTGTTCGGAAATTAAATTTGCCGATCATTTTTTGGTATTCTCCTACTAAAGATATAAAGAGACGTATAAAAAAATAAGTAGAAGTTAGTCAGAGAAGAAAAAGTAACCATATAATCGGCCTATAATATTTTTTTTGCTAGTTTATATGCAGGATATGTAGAAGAAGAAAAACACGAGCAAAAGATGCAATATCAATTACACATGTCTTTTGACATTTACATACTGGTGATGTGCATTTTATTATTTTTTTCCATTTAAATGTACTTAATGCAGTTTCTTTTTACCGAACCAAGTTAACAAATGTCAGCTGAGTAATTGTCATTTAAAGAACGCCCACAGTGAATCGAATAAAAGGAACGGGCATTATAATTTTCTTCCGACTGTGTAACTGTGTTTATATTTTTTGGTTTGAAGTGCTCTTAATATTCATTGATCATAATTATTAGAATGACTACTGAAAGCGGACAACTTGGCTTGCCCTGTCATATAATCCGCATGGACACGATATTTTAAATTGTCAAGATTTCATATATATTATAATAGGGTCGTAATTACTAAAGTAGAATAAAAGTGTATCGATGCGAACAGTCAGAATCGAAAATGAAACTGTCATATTCAAGGTTGTTGACGGGGCAGCCAAATCAACGTGACAGGTAAAATAACCGATTAAAAATTAAAAGCAAACTAAGATATTTAATGTTTTTTTTTAAATTTTGACTCATTTGGACAACTTAAAAAATATAAACCGGCTAAAGACATCTAAAAAATAACCTGTAAAAAATACAATCATTTGAGACATCTAGCCCCGCTGTGAAACTTTAGTTTCGGAGGAAATAGAGTTTATAAATATGGAGACAGAGAGCCCGAGAGACAGAGCGACAAACAGATAGACATATAGCCTATAGCCGATTATATATTGAATTTTTGAAAGAATCTTATATAATACGAAGAAGAAATTAGAAATAATGCAAATGATTTACCTTGTTTCCTAGTGAACAATATATTTCAGCATTAAAAATAGACATATGTTCCTCTATGCTTTCTGATGAGGTTGCGAATGAAAGTTCATCATATTAAAATCAATCTGACTTCAAAATCGATCTGAACGCCTTGTATTTCAAGCCACATGGAAACGTTGTGATTCGGCAAGATGCTATTTTTTATTGACGTTTAACCCGAAACAAGTGACAGGTTCACTAAATAATAAGGGGTTTCTATTTGGGATCAGGTTTGCAGAGATACTATTTATTGTATTTAACAGCGAGATGCATGTTCAAAATGCACTTGAATTATTGCATGTAATTAAAGTCAGGAAAGCAGGGTACCGGGAGGGTATTCCAAGGTGCAGCAGTCCAAGGAAAAAAGCTCCTTGAGTATAAGAATTTACGGCATATATAGATATATACAGGGTTGGGATTTTACTGCTTGTCAGATTTGTCGGGAGTATTGTCGGCGACGAGGTACTTGTGATAGGAGTTTGTCAACGAACTTTCCCATAAAATATTATAAAACAAGGATACCAAGTTTCGGTGATAAGACACAGAGGGTGGGTTTTAGTTGAGAGTTTGCACCTATTAGGTCGACGACTCTTTTTTGTAACCCTGTCGAGAGATTAGAGGTCGAGTCACCAGCCCAGATGTGGCAACAAAAAAAACACGTATTGCCGAACCGTGTTCTAGTGGAAGTAATGGATACTCTCACGTGTGAATAGCGTTCCATCGAAGTGGCCAGATCCAACCCTCCTCGCAGCCATGGCAACTGATTCAATATAAATACATGCACTAAAGTCACGTAACCTGCCGATATCACTGAATAAGTTGGACTGTAGTAGGGGAAGCGCGATCGTTTTATCAGCTTCCAGAGGGAAATAAGGAAAAGTACAAAAATTTGATCGTATTAAATTTGTACAGACGTGAAGTTTTCTTTTAATTCAAACACTTCCAAATGACATAGGGATTTTCTTAACGAAGAAACACAGTAAAGAGGAAAATATTTATATTTTTAAGTCGGTTTATTAATTATATAAACGTTACATTTGAGAAAACTAAAATGATTCGTGATTTTAATGAAACATTAATTAGCATTTATAGGGGAATACATATTTTATGTTTACAATAAATCTCTGCGTATTGCTTTTTTGTTTTGTTGCAAAACATTTTTCATTGTATTAGTTTTTGCAGTTTCAGAACAATAAGTCTTGTTATGAATATTTTATAATTTGAAATGAGATGTTTTTTTCTCACCCGTCTCCAAAGTAGCACATAACATATATGCTTAGTAACACCTACCTAATACTATACAAATCTAGAGGTATTCTTTCATTTTCACAGTTTTTTAATATATATAATCCAGTATTGTAAACCATTTTTATAACCCTGTTTTTTAACAAGTTACGGAAATTTCCTGGATTACACATAAAAGATCTATGGTTGGAAAATATAGTCGCTGTCTTTATAAACTTGTGAGCAGTATGAATAAAAAAGGTAAAAAAAATAAAAAAAGTGTATATCAATGCATTTAAATGCCTACCATTTTCCCCACATTTTCAACACCGCGTATCAGGACTTCTAAATAATTTGGTAGTTATAGTTTTTTTTTATTTTTCGCTACTCACAAAGAGAAAGTACTATCATAAAAATGGAAGGTAGGCGGCCGTTTGTGTGGACATTCTAGCAATTTAAAAAACTAAATTGGATATGGCATACATTAAACTTAAAATATATTTAAAAAGAACACATTTATTTTGCGCCTGTTTATCTGTCAATATTCAAACAACCGTATGTTTGTATTTATAATAACTTCTTTCATTTATCTTATTGAATTTACCTCCTATTTTTTACCATTAATTCTTTATGCATAATATTATCAACTTAATTTGCCCTGTAATAAAACTGCATAATCATTTGAAACGCATTTGCTATCTGTCTATGAGTTAACAGTCAGTATTCTTGAATTTACCCCAGTCATTTAGTTTACGACAGCTCAATTTACTTTGCCATATATATATATATATATATATATATATATATATATATATATATATATATATATATATATATATTTGGCTTAGTTATTTCCCCTTACTTATTTCTTATATATCAAGATCTGCTTGTTGATTTGTTTAATTGTCGTATTTACGTTGCATTTCTAAGCTATATAGATGAAAGGAATCTATTGTTATCAGTAGTTCAGTGTCTCAATTCATAAGTTTAACGGGGTCTAAAAAAGTTTAATCTTACATTATATTCTGTACATGGATCATTATTTGCTACAGTTTTATTTTGTTTATAATTCAAATGAAGTGTCGCCCAAATTTATATTTTCTCTAAAATGCATAAATCATACTCTAATGACTTTTCATCCTATTTATCTCCTCCTTTAATTAAATTAATTTACTTATTCCTTTATTCATCTTCTATTTTCTATATACTTTTCATTTAGTCTAGTCTGGGATAAAATAAATGTATTCTTATGCAGGAACTAATGCACTACATCTGGGCGCTTATATAATAAATTTCTTTGAATATTAATATGTAATATAAGTCAAAAATACACCTTTTACATCTTTTCGATTTACTTAGTTTATACTTACTAACCCTCCTCATTATGGATTATTTTAATTTATAATCAATTTTATTTCTACGGAGTTGATAACCCATTCAACTAGAGTTGTTTTCTTTATTCTCTATTTTTTTAATGATTCTATCCTTTCTTTCGTTTTTATTACGATTATCCTTATTATTGTTATTCTTCTTATAACCGATGTTTTTTTTTTCATTACCTTTTTTTTACATAGTGATCACCACTTATCAAGGCCCGGAAGCCACTTTGGGATAAGGGTTATTGCAAGTACATAACGTTAGTGTGGAGATTTGATGAAGTGTTTACTTAAGGGGGCGGTTCATTAGGAATTTGTTAACGTTGGTCTTGAACACATCCAAGTGTTAGTCCGGTGGGAAGCAGGCAGACGGAACAGAGTTCCACAGCGTGCAGTTCTAAAAAAGAAGCTTTGTTCATGGAATCTGCGTTTTGATTTAGGAAGAGATAAAGAGTGAGGGAAACTTTTGACAGTGGATTCAGCTAGACAGGTGTTTTTTCGTGAAAGATTGGCGTGGGGGGGACCAGAGGTTGGAGTTCAGACGAGTACATGCCATGGAAATAGCGATAAAACAAGGATAGGCTCGCAACGTCTCTTCTGTGGGAGAGAGGTTGCAGGGTAGAGAAAAGGGCATCCCCCACTAAGCTACGGAGTCTATTTTGTACTCTGTCAAGGACGGATAGGCTGTTATAGAAGCTCCTGCCTATATATGGCAAGAGTATTCCGTCCTTGGACGTACTTGGCCTTTATATAGATAGAGAATTGCATCAGTAGTGAGATATCTTCTGGAGCGTTAGAAAGATCCCACCATCTTTCCAGCGACCTTGGACAGAGACTTGATGTACGTGTTCCATTTCAGATCAGGAGTAATAGTCAAACCCAGAAGCTTGTCAAAACACGGGGCCTCACCCAGAAGATAGCCATCGATCACAATTGACGCCAGCTGGAGATCAGAGCGTTGATAATGTAAGGATAGGAGTTTGGTTTTGGATACATTAAAGGTAACCAGCCACGTCTTCCCCCACTGGACCACGCGCTCGAGATCAGACGAGAGAGAATCAGAGAGAACTCTGTCATTTACAGCCTTTGATGTGTTGCCGTAGATGGTTATGTCATCAGCATAGATGTCAAAGAAATGATTTCAGTATGTGTTTAGAGAGGTCATTGATGTAGATCAGGAAGAGAGTTGGGCCCAGGATTGACCCCTGAGGGACTCCAGCATTTATATTGCAGGCCTCCGATTTTTTTCCATCTACGACTACGCTTATAGGCCTATCGGAGAGAAATGATTTAATGATTGAGAAAACATTTCCAGTTATACCGTAGCTGAAAATCTTGTGAAGTAGACCCTTATGCCATACCTTGTCGAAGGCCTTTGATATGTCAAGAGCTATTGCCCTAGAAAGGAAGCCTTTGTCAAGAGATTCACTTATCCTGTGTGATATAACCGTCAGCACATCTGCGGTAGATCTTGCAGAGCGGAAACCATATTGTGTGTCACTAAGAAGGTTATTCCTGCTGAGGTGGTTGACTATTTCTCAATTTAATATGGATTCCAGCAACTTACTCATAACACACAGGAGACTTATAGGTCTGTACTGAGAGGGAGATGACTTATCACCTGAATTGTTAAATACGGGACAAACTGATGAAGTCTTCCAGGGAGTCGGAAAGCACGTATCCTGTAAGCAGCGCTTAAATAGTTTCTTAAGTATTGGAGCAAGTTCGGGTTGAAGCTTTTTTAACACTATAATTGGGATGTCATCATGGCCAGTTGCTTTACTGGAATCTAGGTTCTTTATTAGCTTGGCGACCTCATGCACGGATATTTGTATGTTACCTTGCTTGTTCTGTGTTATAGGAGGAAATATGGGGAGTTGATGGCCTTCGTCGCATAGGATAGAATTAGCTGCAAAGTTCCTTGCAAATAGTGTGGCCTTGTCTGACGCTGACGAGATGACGTCTGGTCCATTGACAATGGTTGATATAGAACGCACACTTCTGTTCAGGATCCTATTTGTTATTTGCCAAAATGGTGGGAACCAAGCCGCTGATCAGCTACCTTTGATTTAACAGACTGGGCATATAGCTCTCTTGCACTTTTTATTACTCTTTTACAGTGGTTGCTGGCGGTCCTTAAAGCAGCTTTAGTCTCAGTGCATCTATTACGTTGGTTACTATGGAAAAAGTGATGTCTGTGCGCGATAGCAGCAGCACATTCTAGGGAGAACCATGGTTGGTTGTCAGGTTTTTGTTTGAATTTTTTGGATGGTATGAATTGGTCTATGCCTAAAATTAACCATTCGGTCAGATCTGATACTATAGAGGACACTTCCTTTTTAAATATGGAGTGCAGAGTTAAATAAGATATGAATGTACGGAAGCTATCCCAGTCAGCCATAGAGTATCCGTATACAGTACGGTGGAGGGGTACGTCTGGGGGCTTCTTACAATTCATTTTTATCTTAACTGATACGACGGAGTGGTCGGAGGATCCTAAAGGAGAATTATCGGAACATTAACATAGCTCAGGGGAAGTTGAGAGAAAAAGGTCTAAGAGGCTTGCATATTGACCGGATGTATTGGGCACACGGGTGGGTTCAGGAACAATCTGAGTGAGGTCATAAGCAATGGCAAAATCATGACACCCCCCCCTCATCATCTGTCTTTGAATGGTTCAGCCATTCCACGTTATGCACGTTGAAGTCATCACAGATGTGGATGTTAGCCGAGGGATGTGAAGAAAATTTGTGGTCTATTTTCTCAGATATGCTCTTAAAGATAGTAACTCCGCTGTTGTGGGGCCTATAGAGGGCAAATATAAATGCAGTGGTTATAGCAAGTGCAACTCTTAAGCACATATAGGGTAAATTAGGATCTTCTATAGAGATATCCCTGCGACACGGGAAGCACATATTCCAGGGCCATGCCGATCTTGGGTGTCAGATTTAGATGTTAAATTAGGGTATCCGTTAATTATGAACTCATCTAGGGAAGTGGTCGGCCCTATTCACGTTTCAATTAGAAATAATATGTCCGGTTTCGTCTCCTGTAATTGAGTTTCAACCTCCGGAAGGTTAGAACGTAGACCCCTGATGTTGGAGAAGGAGACCTTGTAGGAGGGGTCTACGTTGGGAGATGGGGTTCTAGGTTTAATCGAGTTTACCTATTTTTAACTTTAAAGATACATCAGTAGCCTTGTGCCCCTAAGGGGCATAGGGCATCTACAACTTTGTAGATGCTTTTGTAGCAACTGAATCCTTTTTACGGGGTGAGGGTGCTGGCTCCACGCCGAAACTTCCGCGAAGCTCCATACAGCACCTAGTTTTCCCAAATGGTCACCCATCTTGTACTGGCCAGGCTCGGCGTTGCTTACCCTCTGTGATCTAGCGGGAACAGGTGTGGCAACGTGATTGTGGCATACAACTTGAAGGATATTCGGGTGCAACTGTCTATTATGAATTTGCCAATTTATCAATCCCAGTTATCCTCATAAATATTTCTATTTATGACCTCACATTTATAAACAATATCTGAAGTTTAGCATTTCCCTTCAAGTGGGGCATCAATCTGGGTGCTTGCAGCTATTTTCATTATATTATTCCTGGATTTCCTTATTCCTATATTTCCTGATTCTTTTTTTCCATTTTGCATTGATGGTACTTATAGTTTTGTTGAATTTAGGAACAAAGGAAAGGTTAATGGTTCATTATTAATTAATTGGGATCTGAGGCAAAGTGTTTATTAATAATTTTGTAGTTTTTTTTCTTATTTTTATGTAGGCAGATCAAATTATTCAGTTTACTTTTCCCCATAACATTATTATATGATATTACATTTGAGGATCTATTAATATTCCCTGTTTTTGTTTCTATTTTGAAAATCTCTCAACTAGCCAATTTGACTGTTGTATTCAGGTCTTACATGTGCTTACTAAAAACATTGTTTGTTTCTATTAAATATCTGCTTGCTTTGCGATAGTTGCGAAATGATGCTTTTTGTTTCGTGAATTTTTGGATGATCTGATTTGTAAGGTGTAGTGTAACATCTGGAATTTTAACAATTTTGTAGTTAATATCTACATATATATATATATATATATATATATATATATATATATATATACCTATATATCTATACGTACATAGATATGCCTTATACATAGATATGTATCTATACATATATGTGAATTTATATATACTACCTATATATATATATATATATATATATATATATATATATATATATATATATATATATATATATATATATATAAGTTTTGAATTCATGCGAAACTTTATATCTGGGTTTTATCCCGAGAAAAAAACAATACAAAATATGAAAATTAAAAAAAGCCAAATTTACGAATATGTATGCATTAAATAGTAGGTATTAGTTCATGTTTAAACTTGGAGACTGGAAACAAACATGTCTTCATAGAACATTAATAAACGGCAGATGTGAAAATAAATCGGAAACTAAACGTTTTGGCTTCGAATCACGCTCGGGCTTCACGAGCCATTTTTTTACTTGTAAAATCATTACCATTTTTAAGGAGCAATATATTATAAGAGTAAATATGAAATCTGCATTAATCAAAATATCACGTTTAAACGTATTTTACGATCTGGCACTGTCGGGCGCTCTGCTAGCATATATATATATATATATATATATATATATATATATATATATATATATATATATGTGGGGGGAGTGTGTGTGTGTGTTCTGCGCGTCAAATCATAAACGAGATAACATATTTTTACTTGTTTAGAAACTTACCGTTAGCTTCTTATCAAAAGTTAGGAAACGTTGTTAATGCGCAGCTGCGCGTACTGTGATATTTTCCTAGTATTCCGCGAAATGTACATAACTTGCAATCGTAATTTCTGCATCCACGGCACTACGAAATGTGTCAAATTATTAACAAGGTAGTTTGGTTCGTCAATAAAGTTGGTCGAAAGCATTGTTTGAGTAGTTCTTAAAAGAGTACTATAACAGAAGAGCTAGCAAAAGGTAAAACTACCCTCGACATATTGAAAATGATAGGAAGGTTTCATCAAACTGTGAAGAACTTTGTCAATAACCCTACAAAGCTTCGTAAGAAAACTGATAAACCTAAATCTAGAGTTGTTTTATGCCGTCCTCTAGTCCAAATTAAATGTGAAGTAGTTTAGTACCCTGGGCAAAGAAGTCGAGACTAAGCCGGATTGAAGAATGTCTCAAAAAGTACTCGAGGTCGCCTTCTTAAAGAAGTGGAAAATTCTTCTAAGCCTGTCACAAAGCCTCCATTACAGTAACATCACAGATAAAGCCGATTGGAATGCGTAGAGGGCAACATAAAAACGGATTTCCCAATATTTTGTTCACAAATGATGTGATTGTCGTTCTTGATGACCCAGATAGCTGGAGCAAGGTATCGGGTCTAGATGGACGACATCGTCATCAGCGTTTAAGGCGGCAACAGGTTCAATGTGGGATGATGATTTGGGCAAGGATTACCGGAGTTACTTTAGTTAGGCCATGGAGTGTCCCAGAAGGCGTAAAAATGGCGTCAAATGCTTGCATAGCTTTTCTGAAGGAGAACTTTGAACAATGGCTAAAGAAGAAAAGGTTGACTTACAGAGGAAACAGTATTTGTAGGCAAAACATGCTCCCTCGCATGCATCAAACAAAAGCAAAGTGTATTTTCAACAGCCGTGTGTCTATGGGATAAGGAAGATGGAGTGGCCTGCGAGTTCAACAGATTTGCACCCTATTGAGAACTTTTGGAGTATCATGAAGCTACGGCTCTGTACAAGTGGTCGCCAATTTTAGATCAAAGATGAGTTGTGGAATGCTCTCCAAGAGGAATCGCGAGGAATAACTGTTGGCGAAATCATAAATTTTAATTATTCTGTGGGCCAACGTCTTTTACAAGACATTCATAAAAAAGGATAGCATATCCCCTACTAATTATGTCAAAGTAAAAATTGTGATGTAGTTATTGTGTTCTAAGCATTTTTTCTAGTTCATTAAATGTTTAATGTTTCAATAAGCAAGTTATGGGCATATTGTGTTTTTCTCAAACTCGTTAATAACTTGACACATTGCAATCAACAGATATTTCTATATTCTGCCATATTTTTGTGAATAATGCTTTAAATACTTTTATATTATTTGTGTAGTAGTTGAATAGTATCGTAAGCACTTGTTCCAAATTTCATGTAAACTCGTTAATAATAGTATAGCAGTGTATGTTGATATACGGACGTTTATATATTCTATTTGGGGGATAGATAGATAAAAATATGGATAAACAGGCAGATCGATAGATTGACGGTCCTGGAAAAAGTACTACAACGTTGCAGTGATACATAGACAGAAAAGCGAATAGATGCATGTATGAGTAGGCAGATGGTTAAATAGATAGAAGGATAGATTCTGTCCAGAATGAAAGAGGCATATGTAAAAAAAAAATGTATAGAGATTGGGGTATATACAGGCATATTGCTTAAAAGATATGTAGAGATAAATATACACGTACGTATAGCTACTTGGATAGGATAGGAATAATTATATATATATATATATATATATATATTATATCGATAACCCTTTGACAGGAAATGTTATTTAATATGAGTACGTGCATCTTTATCTCTATTTTTTCTCGTTGCAGATGAAAAGTTTCATCATTAAACGCACAAATAAATGTTATTTTTATACGTTACATTTCGAATCGCCTTCATCTTTCAAACATAAAGTCACTCGGTTTGATATAGTAAAATTTCAAATCTATTTGACCTTTATTAAGGCTTTAATATAAAAATATATCAGATGAACAAATATTAGTTCGTCGTATCACTAGATTCTCTTGTAATATTACTTTTATTTAATAGAGGTTGATAAAAATGGTCTTAATGCATATGAATATTTATGTAGATTACATTAGACGATGCGAAAGGCAATGACTATTGACCGATCCAATCAACTTAAAAAAATGCTGCAAAATATGAAGGAACAGTATAGGAACACGTGTTGGCTAATAAACAATGGCGTATATTGACTTGTTGTGAGAATAAATGTATGATAACATTCTGTCCCAATCATTCCGGAAGAGGTATTAATTAAAATGTTGGTCAAATCAGCGACGAAGACTTTATGAACAAACACAAGTTATATATATATATATATATATATATATATATATATATATATATATATATATATATACACACACACATATATATATATATATATATATATATGAAGGTGAAAGGACCTGAATACTCAACGTTTCGCCCGATTTATGCGGGCTTTTTCAAGAGGGATGATCATTGACTATATTATTGACTATTATAGAACACTGATAACATATAATGCTAGAAGATTTATCGAGACACAGGAATGGGTATGTTGTATCTGACATAATGATGACTCATTAAAATTGTGGGGTCAGCGTACACGCCTGGTCCACAAATTATGGTAATAAAAAAATTAAAAATGAATAACAAAAACAACTTTATCAGTGTTTTTGATATAGATGAGCATAATAATACTTTGATGAGTATGTTTTAACTTAGATAGGGACGGTATAATAAAATTGTGGGGGGTGCGTTCGCACCTGGCTTCCATAGAATGGAAAGAAACATACCCATTAATAAAGCCTTTTCATATCTCTCTGCGTAAGTATACTGTGATAATTATGTTTCCGTTTTAAGAAATATGGTATAATAAAATTATGAAGGGTTCGTTTGCGCCTGACCTCCATAGAATGTAGATATGTCCGAAAGTTACACAAGATTTTTGTACATAGATCCACAGAATATTGCGATGTTTTTCAGTGTGAACAGGTATGCTATAATAAATTATGGGTTTATCTATTTTATTTTTACTTTCATCATATTTTGCTTTGGTTTTGATACCCCCAAATTCGAAGCTATCTCTTTACAACCCTTCCTTTTCAGTAAATGACGGGTACTTTTGCTAGTATATATATATATATATATATATATATATATATATATATATATATATATAAATATATATATATATATGTGTGTGTGTGTGTGTGTGTGTGTGTAATCACCCTTTTCTTTACCATATTCCCTCTGCGTACCTTATTTTGTTTTCAAGTAAGATATTTGACATACTTGTTGTTTCATCAAATACTTCTGCATGCAAAATCCTATCCCGCATTTTGCTAATTCCTACCCTCTGATAAGAAATACTATATTTCTTAAGGACTATCCATTTATTTAGTGTTCCCTTTTCAGATTAAATATGTGTTTAACTCATTTCAAAGTGTTTTTTTAACAGATTTTATTAACTGTTTGCTCATATATATATATATATATATATATATATATATATATATATATATATATATATATATATATACGTTTTATTTTTTATTACCGTATCTTTCTGTTAGGTTACATTATTGTACCAGCTACCCGGCCGTTTTTTTTTGCCATCTGTAGCTTCCTCAGATTTTTACAGAATCGTTAATAAAGCCTTTTCATAGCTATCTGCGTAAGTATACTTTGATCATTATGTTTCCGTTTTAATAAATATGCTATAATAAAATTATGTTTTTATTTACGGTTCTGTAAAAGTCTGAGGAAGCTACAGACGGTCAAAAAACGGCCGGGTAGCTGAAACAATAATGTAACTTAACTGAAAGATAAGGTAATAAAAATAAAACGCATATTTGCTCTACAACAGTATTGATCGCTTTCTTCAGTTTTTATTAATTACCATTTCCACTAAATATATATATATATATGTGTGTGTGTGTGTGTGTGTGTGTGTGTGTGTGTGTGTGTGTGTGTGTGTGTACATATATATATATATATAATAGAAGTGTTCAATGAAGTATCTCTCTGGATATAATGTAACATGAATAGCATAACTAGTAATTTTGGACCATCTAATAACGGGTACTTTAGACACGTATATATTGTTATGTCTAAGTTTTATATTCAGAATTTAAACCTTATTTCTAGAGGAATACACAACATAATCAGATATCTCGGGGACATAGGAAACAATATAGTTTAGTCTAGATGTTCGTACGTCTAAACAATATAATATTAATATAATGGTTGTCCTCTCATCGATGTTTGAACCATTACTATTTTTGATATTCATGAATACCACCTCGGTTAAGTTGTTTTTGAGATGCATATAATTAGCCCCTATAATATACATGAGAGACAATACGAATGTGTACATATCTAATGCAATGACAGGACGGGTAGAAAAATGCAATTCAGTCAGTAGTTGCAAGAGTATGTTAGTTGATTAGTAACGTTTAATGCTGCAAAAGGTGTTGTTTCGCTTCTTATTGCCCATCCATGTATGATGTGATATAGCGCCATCCGCATAAATCGACTAGGAGATTATAATGGAAAACTATAAACGAACCCTTGGTTTTTGTAAGATCGCCCATGTTCCCTAAGATGTATTATGATTATAAGGTTGATTTTTCGATGGAAGCAACGAGGACATTTATTGTTACGCTCAGATAATTTTTCCAAAAGAGTTCTAAGAGATTTACCACAAAAGGTAAACATTTCATTGTTAGTTCCTTTCACTTAGTGTTCAGATTTTAATACTTTAAGATTTTGAAACCGTCGACATATACGAATTTTCGTAGGTTAAAAATTTAGCACATCTTGTTACATTTTATTAGTTGACGTATGCGTTTTAGTCAAGTATACCTAAATATTAATCACATGGATATGATGAAATAGAATGTGACCGAAGTTTATACTGTGGAAACATTCGAAGAAGAAATGGTAAAAATATGTGGCATAGATGTGTTCGAAATGTATTACGTTTCGTGAGAACACCTGTATTATGTGTGATGTTTCTTTAGCTGTTTTGTCTAAATGGTATATATATATATATATGTATATATATATATATATATATATATATATATATATATATATATATATATATTCATGTCCTGACCACTGCACACATGAATTTAAGTCAATTACCTAATTTGATAAAAATAATTATCATTTTAATTTGGCTCCATTTATTTACAAAAATGCATATTCTACTTCTTAACCGATTGCGAAATTCAGAAAAAAAAATATGGATATGGTTTGTTTACAAACATTAGTCCTGAGTCATTTTTTTGATTGAAACACATTAATTTCTTGGATTGCTTGCTTGTCATATATATATATATATATATATATATATATATATATATATATATATATATATATATATATATATATATATGTATATATATAAATATATATATATACATATATACATATATATACATATATATACATATATATATATTTATATATATATATATATATATATATGTATATATATAAATATATATATATATACATATATACATATCTATACATATATATACATATATATATATATTTATATATATATATATATATATATATATATATATATATATATATATATATATATACAGGGCGCCCCCACAAAAAAAAAGAAAAAAAAGCTAAATGGAGGACATATAGAAATATGCTATAGAACGGAGAAAAATGCCAAAGTGTTTTGATGTTGAATATAATAAACTAGTCATGACCAAAGTTTCATTCCATTCGGAAAAACACACTAAGAAATGGGGCCTAATTAGATTTGGAGCAATTTTTTGGGGCCACCCTATATATATATATATATATATATATATATATATATATATATATATATATATATATATATATATATATATATATATGATGGTTGTGGTGGTGGTGAGAGTCCCTTCTTGATAGAAGAAGACCATCTTGCTTTATTGTTGATTATTCATCCATTCCCATGTACTTATAAAATATATTTTGTTTCTTTCATTTAATACATGTTTTGAATTTTTTTATTATTATTTTTTTTTTTTGCTTATTTTTATTTATTTATTTTATTCAATTTTCTTAATTTAATTTTTTTTATTTATTTTTTATAATATTACATTCATACGCACATACATATATACATGTGGAGATGTAATAAAAATGCATCAATTCTATCTACTGTCGGAACGAAGGTGGCTCTTCAGACCAACCACAGTCTGTTGACGAGGTCGGGTTAGGGTTAGGGTTAGGGTGATAAAATAGAGGGCGCCACTTTTTAAGATCATCGGAAGCACTTTCCCAATTGGACACGTCAATACTGAGAGCTTTAAGATTATCTTTGATGTTCTTCTTAAATCCTTTTCTCTAGGTTTATGTTGTGGACGCTTTCCTTGTATAATTTGACGATAGAGCGGGCGCTTTGGCCATCCCTCATCTTTCATCTTTGCGATATGTCCAGCCCACCTCATCTGGTTGTGTATAATCAACTTCTCCATGCATAGTACGTCAGCTCACATAAGGACATCAATATTAGCTAAAAAGGTTCGACAGAATGTGTCTCAGAAATTTCTGGTGCACTCCCTCCATGACCTTTATGTGTCTATCACAAGTTTTCCAGGCCTCAGAAGCGTAAAGCAGGGATAGTAAAATACAAGAGTTATAAATACTGATCGTTGTACAAATAATTATACCCCTGTAAGATCACATTCGCTTCTCCAAGCCACCACAAGCTTTAGTGGCACGATGTATCCTATAGTTGACCTCAGAATGCAGGGTTTCATTGCTTGCCAGAGTAGTACACAAATTCACGGATGTGTCAATCACGGCAACTCTGTGGTAGTTAAAAAATATGTGGTTCCATATACAAACTACCGATTGGATGTGTGAACAAGACCTTAGGCTTCATTAGACTAATAGTAAGCCCAAAAAACGCACAGTCCCCTGAAAACAGATCCATGATACCCTGCATATCTCTCTCACTATGAACTACGAGACGGGCGTCATTTGCATAAAGCAGTACATGAACTAGGTACTGAAATATCCTTGTAGAAGCAGTGAAACAACGAGGATCAAATACCTTAACTGTAGTTCGGAAACCCAACCAAACATAATTTATATTAGTGTGGAGCTATCTGAGTAGTCCTGGAAATTGTGATGGGCATTCCAACTTCCCAAAAATTATACATAGGACATTTCTCTTAACCGTAGCAAACACCTTGGTCGAATCAACAAAAACTTAATAAAGCGGAACACGATGTTCAGTATATTTCTCCTGCAACTGCTGTCGTTTAGTATAAATGCGAAATTTTGAACAAAGAAAAGTTATCATTCTGACAACATTGTGATTAGTTAGAGGGGCGGTTTAAGAATTTGTTTAAATTGGACTTGAAGACAATCACATTGTAGTCAGCTGGAAAGCACGCAATGGGAAAATAATTCCATAGGCGTGCCGTTTGAAGAAAGAAGCTTTGTTCATGGAATCTGCATTTAGATTAAGACACAAATAAAGAGTGTGACATGTTATTGATAGCGGTTTTAGCTAGACGAGTGTTTTTCGTGAGAGTTTGGCGAGGGAAGATCATAGATTGAAGCTCAGCTGAGCATTTGTCATGAAGAAATAGATAAAGCAGAGACAGTCTCGCAACGTCTCTTCTGTGGGAAAGAGGTTGCAAACAAAAGAGAAAAGGGCATCCTCAACTAAGCTGCGCATCAATTTTGAACTCTGCCAAGGTAGGATAAGCCGCTTCTGTCAGGTCGTGCCCAGATATGGCAACAGTACTCCATCGTAGGCCGTACTTGGATTTCATATAGGTGAATTTTCCTTGTGTAATAGTAATAAAATATATATCTAATGTTAATAACACACAAGCACTTCGATTCTTTCATTAAATTATATGTTGTATTATCGAGACTATAATTTCCTGAATTTCGTCTGCTGTTTATATTGTAATTCTTATTTTTTAATCACATCTAACTGGATATGATCTTGTTTCGATAATAGTAAATGGGATTTTTTTAATAGACAACTCACGGTAAAAAATTATATTTATAAATCTGGAATTGTTTACCTCTCATGGAACTAACTAACTGACCGTAGCAGTTTCTGTAATGTTTCTGTATTAATAGCAATGGTATAAAATGATCCACATCTCATTTTCAGTTATAAGACCATTTTGCTTTAATGTTAATCTTGTAATATTTAACTGTTTGCAAACATAGTAAACGCGACAGAATAGGAATCTATCAATGTAAGAGGATGTTTTAAAGGGGTTTCTGTGCAGTATATATCGATACCATTTGAAATCTTGGAAGGGAACGACTTTCCGATTAACTTTTTAAAATTGATTATTTCTCTACAAAACTAAAGCTGAATAGGAGTATCAAATTGTTATGGGATCTTTTTCGCATATCTTTCAATTGTAAGTGGAATTTTCATACAAGTTCGTACCATTTCAGAAGTGTGTGCGCGCGTTCATGCACGTACACACATGTGTTCTATCAAACACTTCCACATTTTAACACAGACATACACACACACACACACACACTAACACAAATCAACGCATAAAGAAAGGCAAAAATATACAGATATATCCTAATCACACACACCTCCACGTACCTAAAATTATCTTTACGTTTATATGTTATCTGTGCACTTTATATATATATATATATATATATATATATATATATATATATATATATATATATATATATATATATATATATATACTAACTAGGGTTGTGATAACAGCATATTCTTTTTATTGTTTGGACTCTCGAGTATGTATCCAACACAATTGGACACAATTACTCAACCGAGGAACACATCACTCTTTATAAAAGTGTTTTAACAGATACACCCCCAAGTCAAAACATTGAGAATACTATGATGTTGTCCTAGCCCTAATCATTAGACGCACATACACCCACACAGGCACCCATATATATATATATATATATATATATATATATATATATATATATATGTATATACATATCTATATATATATATCTATATATATGATTTTCAGAATGTGAGAGATTGTATATAATAAATTCCACAGCTGAACAACGTCACAGCCCACAAGAGCCATGACAGTCAAAGAACCGGAAGTCCAAGACTCGAGTTTTGCCCTCATTTGGGCTCATCATTAGACACATCCGAACTCAGGATTCGAAATCCGAGCCTCTTTCATGCAAGGCAAACACTATACTAACTGAGCAAACGCCCTGTACACAATAATGTCTATTAACTAACACAGATCAAGCAAACCGCGCCGAACCCCGACTGTGAAATGAACCTACTTCGTCTCAACAAGGGTCTTGGACTTCCGCTTCTTTGACTGTCATGGCTCTTGTTGGCTGCGACGTTGTTTGGCTGTGGAATTTATTATATACAATCTCTCACTTTCTGAAAATCCAACATAGGTTGCTCGCTGTGTTAGCATTGCTGGATGGCATCGTCCTTTCGAGTTAAAACTCCTACTTGTGAGACATTACCTTTGGGTTATTAGCTGGTTGGATGACCGCGTCCCATGTTGAGAGGAAGTAGGTTCATTTCACAGTCGGATTTCGGCGCGGTTTGCTTGGTCTTAAAAGAAATTCTTGTGTACAGGGCGTTTGACATGGATCTTGTTGGCAGCGACGTTGTTTGGCTGTGGAATTTATTATATATATATATATATATATATATATATATATAATGATATAAACACATCAGGAAATGCATTGCTTGTTTGTCAGATGTATTCTACAACTTCATTACCATCGATTTCAGTTGATAGGAAATGCTATCAGACGTATTTGAAGCAAATCATCCGTATCCATTTTCATGCCAAATTGTAAGTAATTCAAACGAAACCTAAGATGTTATGAACTTTATGAGTTTGCAAGCTTATGTGAATTGGATAAAGGAAAGTGTATATCAAACGATAACACTCAAGTTTATGGAGCTCACCTAGAAGAGTAGCAAAGAGATATACGTTTCAAATAGACATGTCCGTAGGATTTTAGGGTATGTTATTGATACAAATACCAAGATGGCCAATCAATCCATTCTTATGTGTCAGAAGTGAGGAAACACGAGAGACAGATAAAGGAAACAAACTAATTACCACTGAAAGTGCATTGAGCAAATTCAATCAACTTATACGGGCATTTGGCTTCAGAAAATATCTCTTACTTCTATTCAGTATTATGGCAGAATATAAAGATACATTTTATTGATTTCCAAACTTCATATAGAGAAGACCTAGGCTTCAGTACCTTTATCTTTTGCTTCGGTTCATACTAAACAAAATATATTAAAATTGCCAAACCTGGATATCTACATTTGTCTTAGTGAGTGCGAACCAGATGTAGCGAAACAATATCCCGACGTCCAAGAACCCCATATAATTATTAATATTTGTGAAATGGTGTATTTGGGTAATTGAAGAAAATGATTCATAAACTATCATTTGCGAAACAATATGTTGGGTTTAATGCTGTTGTTCTTATGGTTAAACAATGCTCAAATGTTTATATATAAGAAAAATGTGAAGACCGAATAAAATAATTTTTTGATTTTGAAAATATACATTTTATTTGATGTTGTTTGCAATTTGAAAAAAATATTCTCTTCTGTGTTTCTTGAAAATAATTCTGAATACTAAATAGGATTGTTTATTATAACATAACACTTAAAAATAAATGTGTGTGTGTGTTTTATTGTTGTTTTCAATTGTATGTAATTCGTGTAAATTAAGGGAACCTGTAAGGCAAAAATGGTTTTCTTTTCAGATAATTCAATTGTTTTTGAAAAGGAAGTTTTGTGTTTATTACTTTGTTCACTTTGAAATAAATGTTTGATGTTGTTTATAAGTGTTATTATCAAGATCAAATAAAATGTTTACAAGCCGACAAATCGAACTTGTATACTATATCATTGTTTTAAATACATGCTTTGTTAATACCACTGTGGTTTTCACTTCGAAAAGCTTACATTCATATAGAGATAGGCAGAAAAAAAGATAGTGAGCGTCAACCTAAACAATGAGGCAATACCAACAATTGCATCAAACTGATAATGGATTATTTTCAATTGCGTATAATCAAGATTCAAGACTATAAATAATTGAACACCATTTAAACCATTTAAATAAGCTAAACGAATTCTCAAAATAATCATAATCTGTAAATACAGTTTTCATTGTTACTTATACAATTGTCAATTAATAATTCTAACGATTATTATTATTATTATTATTATTATTATTATTATTATTATTACTATTATTATTATTATTATTATTATTATTATTATTATTATTATTATTATTATTTGCAAATACAATTTGGACCTGCCTTAATTATTTTGATAATTTTAGTAAACATATTTTGGAACGAAAAATTTGCAATTTTGAATATTAAACAAATTGCTACTGTTACACTACTATTTGTATTTCCAAACGGGTAATAAAAAAGTGGAATAAAAATGAAGGTTTTACTTGCACATCATGGTTTGCACATTTGAGATTGAATGCCCATCACCGCTCATGGCGATTGATAAGAACACAAACAATCAAGATTTATTAACGACTCAAGATATTAAACCTTTAGGTACGATATCGCATATTCAAAATAGTATTGTTTCTCTTTAAAACTCATTTATATATAAAAAGACATATTCGTATTTATACCTAATACATACATTAAATATACAGCGTAATCATATTAATACATCTGTTCCCAGAAGATCAGAGGTCAGGTGTGGTAGATACTCTCAGCACTTGATAAGTGTAATCAAAGCAGAATATATTTGCATAAAAAAGATAAATGACACACTATTTTTCCACAGAGCAGATGTGTAATGATCTTTCGGAACCCGGTTAAAAATCCATATATTATGATGGTTTACTACCAGCTTTATTTGCTTGTGAATATGCTTATTTAATTATTTTATAAATAATCTACTTATCAGTGTAAGGTATTAGGAACTTTCGCCAGAAAGTAGATATTATGTTAACTAGTAAGAATAAAACGCAGGTTACCTGTTCATATCACGATAACCTAGCGATAAGGTTGTAGGCGGATATACACATGTTACCTTCCTAGCAAAACGCACTCGAAATGCAACTGTCCAGTAAAAAATACAGAGACCAAGCAAAGTTTTCGAGTGACAGAAGTGGCGTTCGAATGTGGAAATGAAAAAGCAAAAATACTGACATGATCTTGATCATGTACGAAAAATCTAAGTTAACGTCGACAACGTTAAACCTACGTTAAAATAATATTACCAAAATAAAATATTGGGATTTTTCCAATAAACAGCACTTCTCCAAATAAACATTTTGAAATACGAAAAACATGGTATTATTTTTTCAAGCAGATTCCACTGAAATTAAACAGGAATATCACTACCATAGGTCAACTGCGTAAAGTACATTAACAAAACAATAAAAAACGACTGGCAAATGCGCCATGTATGTATAAAAGAGCTTGCATCGTAATCTCTTTTGATTGTTCACTAAAAGACATGTACTAACATGATTGTTAGGATCAACATGTGCGAACTGATTTGTTAAACCCTCAAAATGGCACTCAATAACGATGCGAAGTTTGCATCTTTGCTATTACACACTGTCTACTTCAGAAAGTATTGTAAGAAAAAATAACAACAACTGAAGGAGAATTTGCTGAAACCACTAAAAACACGCATCGAAACAGAAAGATTAGGAACCCGCGACTTCTGGAAAATCTACAATGGAGCAAATAATGGGCAATCAAGAATTTCCCCACTATCCAACAATCATGGTGTTGTTTGTTCAGCAACCGAGAAAGCTAACATGCTTGCTAGTCGGATTACCTCCAAGTTTACATTAAACCATGCTAACAATTCCTTCCCTTACTTTCGTTTGCGGACAGACGCCATGCTAGACGATTTGAAAATTACCCAATTTTCAGGTGCATGGTATCATAAAAAAACCTTGACACTTCAAAACCACCCCTGCACAGGTACATGCCATCATAAAAACCTTGACACTTCAAAAGCATGTAGAACTCATCTCATCCCGACTGTGCTATTAAAAAAATGATCTGCCGAAGGAGCTCCAGGATATTACCAAGCTTTTCAACAAATGCTTTAGTGAATCTAGCTTTCCGCATTGCTGGAAAACTGCTTCTGTGGTATCAGTTTTCAAGGATTTTGGTGAAAGAACTGACCCAGTTAATTATTGTCCAATTAGCCTCCTCCCACTTCTCGTCAAAATATTTGAGTCCATAATTAACCAAGCTCTAGTGCCTCACCTTACAGATTCTAAACTTCTGACAGACCAACAATGTGGATTTAGGCAAGACCGGTCAATAGCAGACATCGTATCTGTGATCTCTGAACGTTTATATCATTCACTAGACAAAGCAGGGGAGGATAGAACGGTAACTCCAGATATATCCAAGGCTTTTGACAGAGTATGGCATGATGGTCTTCTCAGGAAAATCAAATCATACGCTATCAGTGCACGAATACTAAACATAATTAAATCCTTCTTAGATAAGAGAAAAATCCAGTTTGTCCTCGATGGTCGTACATCTAAACAATATGATATAAATGCGGCAGTGCGCTAAGGGTCTATCTTTTATTATTCCTAATATTCATAAATGACCTCCCCGACAAAATTACCTCTGAGATGGGTATATATGCTGATGACACAACGCTCTATAACAGGCACAACAGGAAAAACAATGAACACATATCTAAGGAAATGGCAGAAACACTAGAGGATGACCGCCAATCTGTAGTGGAATGGGAACAGAAATGGATGGTCACATTCGATGCTGCAAGACTAAACTTGTTTCCTTCAATAATTACTAGAAACCTTCTCTACCATAAATAGCAATGGCCAAATATTCATTATCTCAAAGTAGATCTTTTAACTCCTCAGCCTAACGTTCACAGGAAACATGAGTTTGAACGAATACATTGAGGCATTGCCAGGACCGCTGCGAAGAAGGCAGCCTCTCTATACCGTGCTAGAAAGCTACTAACGCCCGAAAGTATCCTTTACCTTTGCAAGGTCACCATTCGCCCATGTATGGAGTACTGTTGTCATATATAGGCTAGTGCATCTCGCTCCTATACAACTTCCCAAAGAGTCTCCATCCTGATAGGTCCTGAACTGTCATCTAAACTTCAGCCTCTGTCCCACCGACGAAATGTTATATCTCACTGCCTGTTATACAAGTATTTTAATGGTGAATGCTCCCACGAACTTGTGCCCCCACAACGTAAATACTATCGACCAACCAGACAAGAAGCTAAATCCCACCCCTAAACAGTGGATATCCCTAGATGTAAGAGGGCTAGTTTCTTTCCCACAACCCCTAGCATTTAGAATGTCATTCCGGTTCCCTGATTCCCTTACTATACTGACATGCAGAAGTTCAAGTGTAACGTGAATCGTCATCTTACCGCCTAACTCACTACATAGTACCCGAGTGGCTTATGCCCCTAATAGTAGCCCGCTACACCAAAGTAGCAATGTGCATTGTTTGGGGTGAAAATGTAATAATAATGTAGCAGCAGCATCCTGTACATTTGATTGGTTATCCATTTAATCACACATATTTTTTTCAGTTTTAACTTGTAATAATGCATACTTCTATTCTGCATTAATTATCACCTTTACCACGGCGTATTTTTATTCGCTTCTTAATCTTTTGTGTTACGAATGGTGAATATTGTTGCATTTTAATGGCAGAAGATAAGACCACATTCATAGATTTGCCTTGAGCTTGATTGGATTTTAAAGATCAGTTTTCTCGTTAATCTTTCCGGAAACATTTATACATTGCCTTTTCCTTGCATTACATTATTCTTATTGTATTTCTAGAATGCAAATAGAAAATAAAAGGATAAAAGTATTTTATGTTCGAAACACATTAATCATTGTCCATTTGTGTTTGACATATAACGGTGAAAATGTTATGTTTTCTTATATAATCATTTTCATTTAATTTGAAAAGGCGTTTTAAATCATTCCTTGAACATTCTATCATTATTCCAATTGTAACTTTTTTTCTTTCAATCTTTGTAATATTTATATTCGACCATTGAATATTCATAGGTTTGGATTTTGTAACTACAAACATTAACGGACCATCTTTTAAATATTATCTGATTTATAAAAGAACAAAATAGAATAATAGTATTGAGACGCATCAAGATCAGTTCTCAAGATCAGGAGGGAACGAATTACGAATATCTTGGTTGTTGTTTATTTTTTTTATTCTTGCCCGAGACTGTGGTGTCTTTTACATAAATTCTACCGATGATCGAGGAATGTGATTTCGGAGAGCATTGATGAAGATTAGGAAGAGAGTTAGGCCCAGAAAGGAACAGTAGCGTTATTAATATGACGTTTTATTCATGCCATGAATGCCTTCTCTTATAAGTCTATCAGAGAAAAAATATTTAATAATTGAGAGGACATGGTTTTACATAACTAGCACTTTAGTAAAGTAGACTTTTACGCACTACTCTGTCAAAAGCTTTTAATATGTGCATGGCAATTGCTCTATAAACAATACCCCTGTTCAGAGATTTACTTATTCTTTGTAATATAACATTAGTACACCAGCTGTAGCTCTCGACAAACGAAAACCATATTTCATGTCACTGCGCAGCTTATATTTGTGAGGTGTTTGATCAGCTCTCCGTTTATAACAGATTTCATGAATCTACTAATGATGCAAAGAAGACTTATTAGTCTGTACTGAGATAGAGTTGACCGGTGTTCTAAATTTTTATATGAGCCAGACTGATCAATTACCAAGTGTGTCGGGTAGTATTTCTCCTAAGGGCAACGTTTAAATTGGTTTGTCATGTGGGAGCTAGTTCGAGTTGTAATGATTTGGAGCAGTTTTCTTGGAATGCCGTCGGAGCCAGTTGCGTTACTGGAATATATGTTTTCGAAAGCTTGGAAAATATTTATAAGTCGCATAGTTTGTTTTCAGGTTAAAAATACAATACGGAGAGAAGGCTGATCGATCGCAAAGTGTAGAACTTGCTGCAAACTTCTTGCTTTTTAACGAATTACTCTCAGATCTATTGATGACAGAATAATCGAGGGCATGCTTCTGATAAGCTATGTATTGTTCGCCAAAACTGATGGAACCAAGTGGTTACTGAGCTTGTAATTCTCTTACTGTTTTACAATAAGTTCTGGCAGTCTAAAAATTCGTTATAATTTACCAACATATATTAAATAGTGTGCAAAGGAATTGTGATGTGCGCATTGCTGCAGAACATTCCTCGGTGAACCTTAATCCGCTGATGGGATTTTCCTGTATGTTGTGGAGGATATGAAGCTGTCAGCATCGACAATTAACCATTCAACCCAGTCAGATAATATAGATGACAATTTCTTGAACATGGAGTGCAGAGGTGTATTTAATATACATTTTCGGAAGTTATCTCAATCAATGATTACGTGTCTATATGGAATACCGTAGTAAAACATATTTGATCCTTTATTACATTTTGTTTTTATCTTAACTAAGACAACTGAGTGATCGGAACATCCAAATAAACACAGGACAGAGGACTGAGCACATTTATTGCTAGTTTGTTTAAAGCAGGTCAAGGATACTTTCACATTTTTTTGTCGGAGTAAGTCATAAGTGTTTATTCGTGATCAATTTGTATAAACTCATAGAAAACCGAGAAATCATAACAGTTATGCCCCTCATAACTAATTGTGTTTGAGTGAATAACCATTGACCATTGTTAACAATGAAGTATCTGCAGCCCTGAATGCAAGCAAAATCGCTGACTATACATAATGTGATTAATTTTCCCGCGATAAAATCTCAATGATAGTAACTCTGCTGTTTCGAGATCGATGGAGGTTAAATACAAAACGCGGTGCTGTGGGCAAGTTGTACTGTGAACAAGACACATTTGGATTTACATAGAAAGCCCTCTCCAATATAGAAACCTATACCTGTTCATGACGGTTTTGTAGATCAGATTTTGAAAGCACTAACTCAAGGGAAACAGTCGCTCGAATACCAGTTCTATATAGCAACAAGAAGTCAGGTTTAGAACATTTTTCCTAGGACTTCCTGCCTCTGAAACACTATTCCGCTGGTTTGCTTTCAAATCCAATGTAAATAAGTGTTTGTTGAGCTGTTTCCGTAAATAATTCATTTCTATCCAATTGATACCATTAACGATTACTAAACTACCATACAACGTTCATTTACACTAATCTCCAAGTAAAAAGCACAAGATTGTTAAGTTATTCTTATGACAACCATATAAACTATAAGTCTTCATTTTAAGCAAATAAATATAATGCACGTGCAAAAGCGAATAAAAAAGAATGAACGATTAAAAATGTAAACAGCTTAATAAAACATACTCTCTGCATAGAAATTCAGAAATACTATAATGAGGCGCCAAATCATATAATTTTTATATGTAAAGGATATTATAAACAACGCATATTGTTAGAATTAGGTATTATAGGTAAAGTTTCATATACTTATACATTTAGTTATAGGGAATTTGAAAGCATTGTTCTATATAATAGCATTATTCTTGAAAACATATTAAAATTAGATGAGAAATATAAAAATTAGAGGACAAAAATATCTAAGTCTCTATTGGTTTCCGTAAATCCGCAAACCAACACAAAGCGCCCGATTTATTGTAACCTCAAATACGTGCATTACTATTTTTAAAGTAAAATGGTGTATATATTTTTAGATACTTGTAAATGAAAGAAATATTTTCTATCAGAAAGGTGAATTCTATTGTAATATAAATCTGTTTGACGTGATATAATACCCTTATCCGGTAATTAAAAATAAAGTAATTATATGGCTAAAATAATAGAGAAAGGCGAAATCCAAAACAACTTCAATACATTATATTAAAATTATCACACGAGGAGTTTATTAAAGTATTACTTAATAATGTAATCTAGCTTTTGCAGGCGGTAAAGCGTAATACGTAGTTTCTTTTCCAAATCTAAAGCATTTTAATGTAAAAGAAAAAGGTTTAACTAGTGTTTCTACATCTGATTTAAGACACATATAAGTCAGCTTGTTTCAGATATTTGTGCCAATATGCAATGTTGCTTAACACTATGGTTTTAGATCTTGAACTTATTCGGTCAACTATATATTTACAAAGACTCGAGAAAAAATATATATATACATATATATATATAATATAAAAAATATAATATGTGTGTGCTTGTGTATGTGTGTGGGGGGTGGATGGGTGGGAGTGTGGGTATGTGGGTTGGTATGTGGGTGTGCGTGTGCGTGTGGGTGTGTGGATGTGTAGCCATAAACATAAACGATATATCTGGAACATGTGATTATAATAATTGTAGAGGATTTCATAACGAGGAATTTGAAAGTAATAATCTGATAACTTATATAGATTAAAAAAGGTTAAATTTGTATGTTGATATATATATATATATATATATATATATATATATGAAAATGTAAATTTATTCATACAATTTTTGATAAAAAGCACTCCTCACGATATAAAATAGTACGTATGCCCCATGACAATAGTACCTGTTCGATGCATATTGCGTCTGAGTGAATAATGCCCAATTTTGTGAAGAATTGTTTGCGTACCTTAAAACTAATAGATTTTAGACCACAATCTCTGACTAAGATTAAAGAAAGATTAAACAATGATATGATAAAAGTCAAAATACAGTAAGATCAATAATTTGTTAGATATCCTGATTATTTTAAATCACAATAAGATAATTATATGATATCAATAGGGAAAATACTAAAATATTTTCAATGTGTATATCTGTAATAATTATACGTTTATACATTCACAAAACACTAGAAAATGTACGAAAATTATGAATAAATTCTAATATAAATATATAAATAATATATAAATAACAAAGAATAGCGAGCTACGTATCAACCGAACCATATACATGCAGCAAATAAATATGAAAAATACTTTCTTTCTAAACGATAGAAGGATAATTCTTATTTGTAACAACTAAACCTGTTTTTGATTTTTTCTTTCAATAAAATTCCTCCTTTTGGTCATGTATCCGTAGGTCTTATCCCTAAACGTTTGTTGTAAACAGGAGTGTATTTAAGACAGAAATGATCCCGTTTACTGTATGGTTCATGTGTAAGTTGCATGTTTTTTCAGAAAAAAAAACTAGATATATTATTTAAATCATAGGTTAATTATAACAAATAACCGATAAGTTATAAACAAATAAGTATTTCTGTAAGCACGCTGGCACAAGTTTTAATTGAAAAAATAAGTTTAGTATAGTAGCATGGTTTATTAAGTATAATGTTGAGAATTATTATTCTTATATTTCTTATAGTCACTTCTTTTTTCGTTTTTATCATCGATGAATACAAAGTAATGTAAGAAAGTCACAGCATTGCAATTGTTTCGTTTGGTTGTAGGTTTTGTGTTGCTTTCTCACCCTTTATATTTTGTTTCCTCTTGCCTTCATTGTATAGGAATTTCCACTGCCTTTATGAATCCTGTAAGTACAATCTCTGAACAGCGTTCATTTGCTATACTAAGACCGGAAAAAACTGAGAGGATAACTAACAGTTTTCAAACAGGACATGTGTCCACGGACTGCAAACGATTGCAAACGGATTAAAAATAACTATACACACAAAAAAAAAAAAAACAGAAACGTAGGCTGAATGTCAGGGTATTATAATAATTAATTTGAAAGATAACGTCCGCATTAGAAAGAAGTGGGAATTGTGTGTACATGTAAGAATAATGAATATTGCATAAATGCTCACCCGCGAAGACTCACACGCAAACACACACGCGCATGTACATTTGTATATATGTGTGTCTGTGTGCGTATTTTACATATATTTGTGTATTTATAAATGTACATACATGTCTACACACACATCCCCCCACATATATATATATATATATATATATATATATATATATATATATATATATATATATATATATATATAGTAAGTTAGAAAATGTATATGGCGATTAAGCTACACTAAATATCCGCGTTTCATCCTCTCTGGGATTATTCGGGCTTATGCGCGAATTCTGTGGTTGTTTGTCGTTTTTTATATGCGCATCTTCTATTAATATTTCAATAGAAGATTCGTATATAAAAACGACACACATCCACAGAATTCGCGCATAAGCGTGAAGAATCTCAGATTGGATGAAACGCGGAATATTCAGTGTAGCTTAATCGCCATATACATTTTATAACTTACTAACTAGCTCTACCTACGTATTGAGCAATTTTGAAGTAAATGCTTGAAGTTTACGCAGAAATCTATACTTTCGTATATTAATTTTATGTGAGAAAATTAAGTAGTTATATATATATATATATATATATATATATAGAGAGAGAGAGAGAGAGAGACAGACATATACATACTATATAAATATTTGTTTAAACATATCAATATATGCATATATATATATGTGTTTTGAAGACATCTATAAATAGATATGTAATGAATAATTATTAACTTAATGAAAAAATAAAAATGTAAACAAATCAACGAAACGTGTCTTTACTTTTGGAACTTCTGTAAAGGTGTGTTTATCTTTGAAGACATTATGAGATAAGTTGATTTGTTTATACCATATCAATTGCGGATTTAATAATTTATCAATATAATGATAATTTATAGTAGAAATCATAGAACGGAAAGGCACGGTAAAATTCCATTCCATTTTTTAAGAAACTACGAGGTAACAAAACCCAAACCGGTGTTCTTTCGTAACTGCCCCTTGTGAACGATCCCGGAAACGGTGTAAGTGGTGGCGGGGGAAGGAGGAATTTATAAGAGAAACAAGATTTTACTATTCCATTAATTTAAACCGTATGTGGCAGTTAACTTTCAGCAGAAAAATATAGGAATATACGATTATCGAGGAAGTGGAGAGTTAATATGTCTATAACACACGTCAGATATGGTGTTGCAGTTTGTGCATATTACATTGACATTAAATGCTATGATTTTTTATCCGATAACGGTCTAAATCATCGAGGAAAAAATGAGTTCATTTCATATATATAGGGAAGATAGCGCAAAAACATAAAACTGTAAATTGTGCTAAACTAAAATCCAATACAAATTATCAGGGTCACGCGAAAAGAGGACCACAATCGAAAAATTAAATAAACGGAATATTTTTATGTGTTCATTTACTTATTTAATAATTTTGTATGTGTACGTTTGTTTATTTATTATTTTACAACAGCATTGGGGTTCTGGATTCTGTTCCCATACACACAATATTCAATGCTGAATATACGTACTAACACAGGTAAAATAATAGAATGAAAAGGAATTTTAAAATTATTCATGCGAACTCTGAAATGGAAAATTAAATAAAAATATATGGTTAAAAAATCTATCTATGTATGGTTTATCTTGTCTAAAGAGCGAATTTTATATATGTTCAACATTACAAGAAAACGTTGCCAGTTGGTGTTAGGGAATTTTATATTATATTATACGCAGTAGTTAGAAAAATACTCTGTAACGGGGTAATTGCACTATAAGTGGAAAAGTAACTTATATCTGAACACGCTTTGTGTTTATTTTACATAAATGTGTGTTATTTCTACCGGCAGTAGTTTTTTGTAGTAATTTAAGCAATCTTACTTTGTTTTTTTTTATTTTTAAAATTATATTCCATTTTTTTTCAACTACAGGATGCTCACCTTAAAAGGTGTTGTTATATGTAGATTCTTCTGGAGGGCAGTAGTATTATAGTTAATATAAATTGCATGGAGAAGGGAAAACAAACAGGAAAATGGGTTTCCTCTCTATGTCGATATCGACAATTCTTTGCATGCAGTAAATATACTATTCCTAAGATTTTTATATATTTGTTTTTTGTTTTTGGTCACTATAAATGTATGTTTTCAGGTGCTGAGAATAAAATCCTCTTTGTGGTTTTCTTTTTATTGAATCGATATTTCAATGCAATATTAAAACGTTTCCTTTAATGCAAACTTATTCTGCAATATTTCCATACTTATTGGATTTCATGTCAACGTAAAATGTTAAAACCTCTCCTATATACATGGCATTAGTTTGAAAAAAAATGTTTTGACTAATTTAAATTAACATAGTATACTAATGACATAAAAACGCTTTGCATGCAAGTAAAATAGTGTCGGCGATGTATTTCTTGATGCATTGGTCCTAGCCCTAATAGCGTACATATTATGAAATCTGTATAACGACACTCAAATACATACAATATACTACATTACCACTAGAATATTTTTTAATTTATGCACTCACAAAGGCACAGTAAATAATTTAGTACTTAAATTCGTATCCAGTTTTTTATAATGTCAAATGTAGTTGGCCATCTATATGTAAAAAAATTAAATAGAAACAAAGCTAATATACAGATGTATTTGTAATATAGAAAGACGTATCCTTAAATTACCATATGATTCACTATTAAGTTATTATTACATCATGATCGGAAATGCTCGTTAACGATTTGGCGGATTCATTTAATAACACTGATATTGTAATTCATAACATTAAATAGACTTAAAAATGTTTAATTTAATGGGTATTATCCAAACTCCAAATGAATTTTATAGATATAACAACATTGGAAGAATGTTTGGTATACGCTTTCACATTTATTCACTGAGCGTATTTTCAATATTAGGAATAACCATTTCAATGTTTAGAACTTAAAATATATGCAAAATATTATGAGAATTTTACCATTCTGCTTGCTATACACTATTAAAACTAAAAAAATCCGTACTAGTGCAAAGAGTGATCCGGATGTAAATAATAACGTTATTAAAAAAACATTCGTTACATAAAAGGGGAGGGTGTTTTGTGCCTATTCTATACTTAAACCTAACAATTGTATAAAAATATATCACATACCTTGAATTACACTTGGAAATACGTTTTAAAAAATAGCGCGGAACACTCTCTGCACTAACTCCAAAAACCTCTTTCAGCTTACTCTGTAAAAGTGGGTATATATATATATATATATATATATATATATATATATATATATATATATATATATATATATTTATATATATATATAACATACGGTATGCACATTTAATATACAGTGATGATCATATTTATTGGCACGGTAAAATAAAAGTTAAATTTTGTCTAATAAATTCTAAAAAAGGGATTAAATTAAAGAAAATAACAAAATATATTATGTATTTTTAACTGACCTTTCCGATGCAGCAATCGGATTTTAGAAAAAATAAATAACAAAGGAACAACAAACATAATTGCAAAAAACCCTTGCTCAAAATTATTGGCACGATTTATTTAATAATCAATTGTATAGCCTTGTGCCTTGATTACCTTCCGCAGTCGCTTTTCATAGTTTACAACCAAGTTGTTGCACTCTTCAGTAGTAATTTTAGCCCACTCTTCCTGACAATAATCCTCCAATTGAATAAGATTCTTAGGCTTCCTTTGCATTACCCTCAATTTTAATGTTCTCCATAAATTTTCAATTGGATTAAGGTCTGGGCTTTGTGATGGCCACTCCAAAACATTAATATGATTGTCCTCAAGCCATTTCTTAGTCAGTTTAGCCGAATGCTTTGGGTCATTAAGTACAATATAACAGGACCAAAAAATGAAGACAAAACGGAAGTAATTCGCAATAGAAGAATTACAAAATATGTGGGCTTATGTTAAAATACCAATACATAATTTGGACTAATAAAAAAATACAACGGACATTAATGAAAATACGAAAGAACCACCCAGTACTCGAATTCCACACTCAGAACTCCGCATGTGCAAGCCCTGCATATCTTTGACAACGTAAATAATTTGACGTAGACATAAGTGAACTAATCTTAAAAAAAACAGTAGAACACCAAGTGTATTTTACGAATTGCGAGAAAAAGCAATGCTCACATAACATAGAATTCATAAGTAGGAGATCTTAAAAACAAAGAGAAAGCTCCTTGTATGAACAGATTATATTTTTCTCAAATCATTTGATTTATGCAAGTGTCAAATGGGTAATTATGACGCTGACAAACAGAATCAATAGAATTTTAAAAGAAAAGTCAAGGAGCTTATAAAGACAAAAGATTTTAAAAAACTAGTAAAAAAAGGAAAAATGAGACAAGCAGAAGTAGGTTAAACAAACTCGAAGAACTGAAGTAAAAAAGCGACAAAAAAGATTAAGACGATACAGATACAAATGGGAATATTGTAAGTAAAACAGTACTTTCACAACATCAAAAGCAAATTCTAACAAATGTCAACGATTTAAATAGAAATACATTACGACCAGACGCATAGATAGAAAAATTTACTGCATTAGCAGTATTAGTTAATTAATTACAAAAAATCACAACGGAAATTATTATTGACTCGAAATGGGTGACAGAGAATTAAATTACCAAGCAAAGCCCTCGGGAAATCCTATGAATATGGCTTACTAGAGACCAGCAGGTCATGTCAAATACATATTTATATATATTTGTAATAAAATTTACGAAATTCTATTGAATACTTATTTAATAAATGTTGTGTCGACGAAGCAGTAGTGACAAAATGGATGTGAAAAAACATCGCACATTTAACAACTCAAGGCAATACAAGTCTATGAGGTGCTTATCTGTCATGACGAATGTTATAACTAAGACAGTAAAATTACCGATGTGTTAATAATCTTTGAATAGTTTTCGATAAAACAGAAAGTATGCCAGAAAATAATAATTAGATCACGTTATCTACTAAGCATAGACAGACATATCCTAAAGTTAAAAAAAACACACACAAAAAAACAGCTGAAAGTCGACTACAAAATAACGTAGAGAGCAGCATGACACGAAGTGTACAAAATGTGAGAGTAGATTATCAATTTGACTGAAAATGCAATAAGCACGTAAACAGTGGAAACTGATAGACAATGCACGAATTCGGTTATAATTAAAAATTAATCCTTGAGTGTTTTAATTTTATTTTTAAATTATTGTAATATGTTTATGTAAATTGCAATTGTGCTGCGTTGCCTGTTCTAACTTGAATGTGGAAGCTGTCTCTGCGGCAGTCCTTGTCAGGAGGACTCAAGCACAGCGACCATTCTTTCTAGGAGACTACCAGACTAAATATGCCACTTGAGAGAGTGAGGAGCCGGCCACACCATAAAATCCCATGTATCTCTTTACACTTCAAGTCTAACAAAAAGACTTCGAGAGTGATTAGACCTGATATTCTCAGTTCCTATTGTTACAATCTGGTTGTGTTTCAAGACAGTTACGTAAAACGCGGGTCGGTCATGCTCTTGCAATTATTGCTGTTAAACCAGGATTATACCTACGCATAAGAATAAGTTCAACCCTGCGGTGTTAAAGACATTTGCTAAAAGTTATTGTGAATGTTGCCGATTCATATCTGAAATCCACAGTTAAAAAAACAAAAAAAAACAACTACTGCTTTCTAGCCCTTGACATGTATTTCGAGCAGACAGAAAAATGAAAGACGACCCAAGAAAATGAAACATCTACGGTTTCAAAGAAAATAAAGACTTATTTCAACGGTCCACGTGAAACAAAAGGCACACGCTACACACGTATATAGAACAGACATTTGGGAACCTATTCAAACAACGAAAAAAACGTTGAAGTTAAGAAAAAAGTGATATACAAATAAAAAATATGTACAAATAAATAAGGAAAGTGTGCCTTTTTTAATCAATTCACCACAAATAAAATATTTACCTATAAGATGGCTTGCTGGGTGGTTCATCCTACTAGGCTGGTAGGTGAGTGTCTCACCTAGATCTTATTTAATTTTGTTAAGACCTGATTAGGTGGCCCCGACCACGATAGACCAGATCACTGCTGGTGCGGTTTGGGCGACCACCGAGTAAGTCCTCCGGTACTTACGATGCCGTATCGTCTGTGTAATCGTAAGCACAGTTTATTATTTCAAGGAATGTTTGTTGATTTGTCCGCTAATATTTCATATCACAGTTGCGGCCCTTAAAAAAGTTCTATGATTTTTTTTAATTAAAATATTTTGCAAAACAAAAAAGTTTTAGAAAATTTAAAAAAAAAAATAAAAAGGATAAAGTTATCCGATTGAAATTTTCCCGAATTATAAATAAATTATGAATTAATTTTTATAATATTTAAAGAAAAAAATATTTGTTTAGACATGATGCTTAACGCGCGTTCTGGATGTACATGTTCTTTTGAAAGGAGAAATTTTACTACTCGGATTCACCTACCTATATTAAATAACATCCATACGAATAGATTAGTTGTTATTCGCAATTAACTAACGTATATAATTACATAAAATACTGCTCAGTCTCTAGCGTATGTTTTCCATATTTAGTAAGAATAATAACGGTGAACGGGAAGGGCCTTAGCTCAGAATACATTCAACACAACATATGATTTAGTAGAAAGTCAGTTGATTAGTGTATGATATGAGTAAGGCTAAAATAATGAGATGGATTCACCAAATTTGATTACTAATTTCGCATTTGCTATATAGCAAATGAAAAGATTTAATCAAGTCTTGATAAAATGAGACAAGCTATTGTGAATGTTATACTTGTGAAATAATAGGTAAATTTAGCACTTTCACTCGAAATAATAATTTAAAATGCGTCAGTTCTGAAAAGATTATAATCAATCAGTTATTATGTATATTCTATGTTACGTTTTTTCTGCGAAAATAAATAAGATAAGTCTTCCGTAATCATTAGTTACCGCAAGCGTTAGGCAAACATGTTATTTCTTAAGCAAACATTAGGAAGGACTCGGCATCAATCAAAACAATAAATCCCGCCAACTGTATAAAAATACGCCGTATTAATTACTGTGTTTCTTAATCTATTCAACTACATTTCTGATGTTTATTTTCATTTGATTTTTAATAACCTTTCGCATTTAAACATTTATTCGAAAGCACTGGACAAGTCATTCTACTTTTCAAATAATAGCGAACTTACCTAAAATATTTTGTTGGTTCGTCACCTTTTTATTATGTTTATGATGTTAAGGGAATACATTTGAAATCTTCAGTTACTCTGAAGACATTCATTCATCGGAACGAAACCTATAAAACTGTCGTTTGTTATAATTTATGCCTGTTTTTAATTTGTTTTTTCTTTTGTCTTTTCTCAGACATCCTGTGTATACCAGCTTTCGTTTAAAAATATAACGTGCACGTTCATTCTCATGAAAGGAAACATCATTTCAGAACAAAACTCCATATTATCCGACCAAAATCCAACATCGCGGAGTTGTCGTATGTAAGGTGTTATGTAGATTAAAATCCCATTCTTGAGTAGTTTTGCATTTTATGAACTAAAAGGCACTAAATGTAAATTAAAATAAAACGTAAAGATAATATGCAAACCAAATACTACTTCATACGAGCATCTTAAAAAGCTTGCTGTGTCTGAACAAATTCGTTTAAAAATAACGAATAAAACCTCAGAAAATCTTGTTGAAACCCCGCCAAGAGATTACAGAATATTTGTAGGAAGTTCTATGAATAGACACGGAATAGATATAAATGGATTGAAATGTTCAATTTTGTAAAGACAAACGTGTTTGTTTAGAAGTGAAATATGTTTCAAAATTTAAATTAACTAACAAACTGATTAAGTTCATCTGACTCGAGATACGCTATTCACTTGTTGTTTGAGAGTTCATCAATTTATCTTGTTTTTCCAGGATATTATACACATTCATACTAAGTTATCTACGCAAGTTTAATATGGAAGGTCATCAAAGTAAGTATACGATATACATTTCCACTTTATAGTACATAGCAATGCATAATTATCTGTATGTTACTGATAGTTGTATACTTATCACGTAGCACAAAGATAAACGAATAATAATATGGTGGACTAAACAAGTTAAATGTTTTGGAAATCCGAGACAACGTATAGTATGTTGCACAATCTATGAAATTCGTAAACACATTCTAAAAGTCCGGTATCCTTTCGTAATGAGGTTTTTCATAATCTGATCGTGACCGACTTTCATCTAACTGTAAAGCACTTTTCATAAAACTGGTACGACCTTAAGAGAATATAAAAACGATAGACAAAGGAAGTTAAGAGTAATCACAATGCATTGTTATTATTATTATTATTATTATTATTATTATTATTATTATTATTATTATTATTATTATAATAATAATAATAATAATAATAATAATAATAATAATAAGAAGAAGAAGAAGAAGAATAATAATAAGAATAATAATAAGAATAATTTTGTTCATCAACGTCTCCCTGGAACAAGATGAGATTCATTTCCAGAGGATTACCCTCAATTCCAGCTCCAATCCAGGAGCTTCAAAGATCAAGGGTTTTCTTAAGGATGTTGGTGGTATCTACAATAGCAGAAGTCTGAAGGCCGCCTAAAAGCTCGGGGATTCGTATTTTTTTCAATTGTCTTTCCAGGAGACTTGATACTACTCCTAGCGTATCTACTACAATCAGAATTATGTGTGTGTTAAACCCCGTGTATACGCATTATTTCCTAGGCCAATGGAGCATAATTGCTCCACCTCGTTCTTCTTCTCTCTCAAATTCCTATCCCAGGGTACTGAGAAGATAAAAATCTGCCAGTATTTTTAGACCTTGTCAATGACGACCAAATCCGGACGATTATGTTCCGCCTGCTTTGTCGTTATGATATTTTTATCTCACCATATCTCTACATTTCAATCCTCACTTGTTCTCAGTTTACCAGGCCCCTCCTCAATCCATTTTCCAGCACATGCACCCAAACCTTCTCACACACCTTCCAATATATATGGAGTCGTGCACGATCGTGTCCTTTGCGGTATTCTCTCTGGCCTAATCCACTACACCCTGCTGCAAGGTGCTCAATTGACTCTGAGGTCTTACCACAAATCCGGTATTCTGCAGCAACTTCCTCTCCAAGAACCAATTTTTGGAAAAATCCTGTTCGTAATGCTTGCTCTTGTGCTACACAACCAAAAGCTTAAGTTCTCTTAGTGAGATACCCAGCTCTAAGCCATTGCACTGATCTTTCATCAGCCACTTCTGCTATATCCTGGAAGAACCTTCCATGCATTTTGTTCCTAGCCAGTTCATCTGCTCTGTCTCCATTTACATAATAAGCCTTGATCTCACATACATCCACTTCATTGGCCACAAACTACATCACCAACTCCCTACTTCTGACCACATGCTCCTTAAACGTCATCTCCTCAGTTCTAACACAATTTTTACAATTTTCAATCTTCTCCCACCGTCTTTCCTCTTTTGATACAGCCTCGCTACGCAACTTCGAATGTGGAATAGACCAAACATTGCCAAAACCTTTCTTGGTTTGATATCCATGGCATGCAACTCCTTATCAGACTATTCTAAAATTCCCGCACTGTATCTAAAAACACCGACTGCCCATGCATTCACCGCTTTTATTAAATTTCCTCCACACAATTTCGACTTCACAATTAGTTTTGCTCTTCTAAGATACTCCATCTCACCTTTCTCCTTTATTTCCTTGTTCCTAATGCCTACATCATCCAACACTCACAAATACTTATGTCCTGCACTCATATTCCTCTACTTCCTCTTTGCATCCTGCAATACTTCCTTATCAATCAGTAATTTCTCCTCGGTACCCCCCGAGCCTTTTCGACACCCCTTCTCTTCATCAGGGAAAACGACATTACTCACAAGATGTCCATAAATTTTATTCCGAAAAGATTCCAGTTAACAGTTTTCACATTAGTGGTGGACATGTAATTGGTCTGTAATTGCTGGCATATGTTCCCTTTGAAATATCCTTCCAAATAAGTGTCACCCTTTCCTTAACAAGCCACTCGGAGACATCACCCGACTCTACGACTCTTTTAAAGGCCATGCTATTGGTGAATAATCGCATTGGAACCGTTTGAATCATCACTCCATCTGGACCAGTTTGGCATCCTTCCTAGGCCAGCCTTCACGTCATTAATGGTTATCTCAACGTTGTTCATCTGCAGCATTTCTGACCTTTCTAGCTAGCTTTCTTATTATTTCGCTCTCCGACAGACCAAAGCACACTCAATAACCTCCTGCATTATCTACTAATAGAGGGTTGTAATTTCCCGCCTGTTTACTACTATGTAATTGTTTATACAACTGAGCCTGATCCGGAAAGAGTTGTTCTGCCGGAACGCAACACTTTTTCCAAAAAAGTGTCTCCCTTTTTATACCACCAGTGTGGACCTTCTCTTTCAACATTGTTAGATAAATGATTTAAAAAACAACAACAAAAATAATAATAATAATAATAATAATAATAATAATAATAAGAAGAAGAAGAAGAAGAAGAAGAAGAAGAAGAAGAAGAAGAAGAACAACAACAACAACAACAACAACAACAACAACGACAACAACAACGGTAAATCGCAAAGTTCATGAGCCGGTGGCATTGACTATGCTGAAATCTTGCTCGAATCTAATTTTGCAAAAACACTTCCAGAAAGATCCAAAGGTTTCCGAAAGATAAAAGAGAAAAATAGAAATGCTACAAGTTAAATGATAACTAATGATATCGTTCAAAAGGAACGGGGTATCTTACTAAATAATATTGAGATTTTCAGTGCTAAAATAAGAGATGAGGGATTTTATTTTATCAATAGACTGAAAGAATTAATAAGAATTGAAAAGTGGAAGATTTTTAATTGCCAAAATCTTTATCAGACAAAGTTAAAGAAAGCGATAAAGAAAAATTAACAAGGTAATTGATAAAATGTCACTGGATATTATTAATTGATGTCAAATACATTTTGCAGACAGAGACTTCATTGTTTTTTGAAATGATTTTCACTGTCAGTATCTTCCAAAGACATTTCAAGCAAGCAATTGATCTATAAATTTCAACAACTGGCGCTGTATGAAACTTTTATAAAATAAAACAGAGAATAGAACATATTTGTGAAGGAGATTAAAGGGTCATGAGATTTTGAGAGGATCTACATAGAATTCCAACATGATTCGAAAGACAAGGGAAAATACAAACGGGAAGAAATAGAAGAATGGGGTAGGCAATACACAGGGAAAGTAAAACGGTTTGATGCCGCTCTTGAAGATATAAAGAAGAAGATTATGGCAAAAGCTCTCATGTTAGGAAGTATAATAACAGAAGCAAGTAGGTTAATGACAAAGAAGTAATGCAAAACAATCCAGTCAAAACATTTAGAAATCTGGAAGGATCGAAAAAAAAACGTGGCTCTTTACTTTTAACAAACTACAAAGTCTTTGTCAAGTATATGGTCGAGAGAGATTTCTGGGTCGCTAGAGTAAGTTAAAGACTGGAAACATGTGAAGCCTTGTTCATTATATATATATATATATATATATATATATATATATATATATATACCTGTATATATGTATATATACACATATATATGCATGCATATATATACATATACATATATACATACACATATACATATATACATATATATATACATATATACATATGTATATACATATATACAGTAATATATACATGTACAGGGTGTCCACAAAGTCTGGCTACATTATGTAACCATACTTTGTGGAACCCCTGTAGATTATGCAGCCGGACTTTCTGATCACCCCCTCTCTCTCTCTCTCTCTCTCTATATATATATATATATATATATATTTATATATGTATATATATATATATGTATGTGTGTGCATACGTACCTGTAGCTTAATACACTTATACTCATATTAGTAAAAAACAGTAAGTATTTATATTAATACACACACATTCTATGTTTTAAAAGGAGAAGTATAGATATGACTCGTAATATGTAATAATTGGTATGAATAAATACTTGTTATACATAAGAGTTACAATAGTTTAATAGCTCAAAAATATCAGAATTCACAGACGTTTGCCAACGCAAAAAAATATATATATTTCTGTCAGTAACATAAAAAGCATACGCCATGACAACGATGGAGTCGCTGACAGCGTTTTGATATCGCTTAAGTTTTGGGAGCATTTCTCACGCAGAATGTAATCCGGATTCTTGAAATAGTGGTAATCAGTATGTTTATTGTTGAGCAATTATTTTGAACAAAGATATATTTATAAAATCAAATCGGCGAAGAATCAATGCAGTCACGATCTCGAGTGATGAGATTCTTAAAAACAAAGGTGCGGGAAAGAATTAATGTCCAATCCAGCAGTGATTCCATTGTGTACAGACGACATCTGCATCAACTATTCGGTACTTTTTTAATGAGGTCGGAGGCTTCCCATTGGTTGATTGTCCTAAACATTCTTATAAATAAGGGCATTCAACTGCTGGTAGTAATACCCTCTATTATAATTCTGAAGAAGGAGTTTCCATGCGGGTAAGAGACGTTAGAAATTACTCGTAAAGTAACCATTCTTGACAATCAGCTCGATAGATGCGGGGTCGGAACCGGCCCAGTATATGTCGGACTGAGTTACGCCGCCTAGGTATTACCCGAGGACTGAACCCTCTCCGGCATTGCCAACATTTTTTCGAGTGGGACAAGTTGATTGCTTGTCTCTAGAGGCGCCCCAACTGGAGAATGCCGTGGGGATGATCAATCATTTTTATTGAGAAAGGTGCACCTTCTTTAAATGAGGTTGCCTCTATCCCATTTTCAGACCTTCTCTCACATATTGCTCTGGTGGGCAGCGATTAAGTATCTATCCTCTATTTTGATTCAAACCATTTTACCCACATTCGTTCATATTATGAAAAAAATCATTTCGGACACAATTTTGTTTAATAGTGTAAAAAAGAAATATTTATTTGTTTTTATTATTGCACATAATCATTTTTCTAATTGGTCAAAAAATGCGATATATCGTGTCTGTGTGTGTTAGAATATGACACTTTTAATCCAGCTGTTTAAGTTCATACATTCATATGTTATATATATATATATATATATATATATATATATATATATATATATATATACTTTAAAAATATATATAAATATACAACCAGATATACGCACTTTTTTAAATATATACACAAATTCATGCATATTTAACACTGTCTTAATATCTCTCTCTCTCTCTCTATATATATATATATATATATATATATATGCATATATATATATATATATATATATATATATATATATACAAATCCATACAAATGTACATGCTTTACAAAGATACATACAAATATACATACTTTTTTAATATGTATACTGATACATATGGATATACATATTTTTAACTATACATACAAATACATGTAGATATAAACAATTTTTTCCAAATATACGTACAGGTTTTTTTTAAAGAAAAGTTTTTTTGAAGAAGGAAAAATACGCTTTTAACAACAAAAAAATACAAACAAAATATTAGATTCATTCTATTAGATATTTTTGTTTGTTAGTTGGATTAGGAAGACAAGAACAATAGTCGTAGTTAATCGTCGCACCCGGAACATTTTAATTTTTTCTTGTGTCACTTCTCGTTTTGTGCTCCTGAAAAAAGATTTATTCAAGATTAAATTTCAGAAAGTTCAGCGATGAAATGCTTTAATCTTATCTTTGTAACAGGTTTGGTAAATATATGTCGGCTTTATTATTTTTAGATTCTACATAATTAAGAGTAATCATTTTTTTATTGATTTCCTTACTTATGAAATGATATATGATATCAATGTGCTTCGACCTTCGCGGAACCATAAAGTTATTTTATAATGAGATACACTCTTGTTGTCACAATGCATTACTTCCGTTTTTGTTATTTAGATCTGCTTTTAACATAGACTTAAAAGGGGTTTTGGAATATTGCTAACTGCCGTAAGTGTGAAAGTGCAATAAACTCTGCTTCACAGGTAGAAAGGGCAACACTCTTTTGGTAGTTTTCCAGCGCATTATAAATCCAGTCTTTGACAAATTAAAAGTATCTCGTTATAATTTTTCGATCCTCAGATTTACCATAATCTGAATCCGAAAAGACTTTCACATTTAGGGAATACATCAACTTTATAAAGACTAAAACTTGTTCTTTTTACCATTTTAGATAACGAGGGACTTGTTTCGCACGAGTTTAGTTTTTAATTGTCGGTTTAGAAAAGTTTGTAGATAGCTTTGTTATAGTCTACATATACCAGGCCTATTGGTGATGATCAAATAGATTAGACTTCATATAGTTTCAATGTATAATCAACCGTCTTTTGATATGGTTTCGGACTCTGTATATTTATTTATATCAATCTCAGCGTAGTTAGGAATGCAAGATTCAAATCATTAGCAGGATTGTGCTCTTTTGCTGGTTCATTGTTAGTTTCATTTTCACAAGTAAATTTTATTCCACAGAACCATGATAACTGTTCAATATCATTTATTTTACGTGTTTTAATTGAATTTTGGCATCTGTTAAAGTGCTTTTTTTTTTACAAAGGCATCACCACATTATCAAGGCCCAGAGGCCACTCAAGGATAAGGGTTAAAGAGTGGACAGTAGAAGTTGGTCAATATAGTAATCATTTGTAATGAAAATTTGGTAAATTTAATAACTTATATGGAACGGCTCATCAAGAACTTATTTACTTTAGACTTGAACACAACCATATTGTAGTCAGCCGGAAAGCAGGAAAACGGAAGACCATTCCACAGGCGTGCAGTTCTAAGAAAGAAGCTTTGTTCATGGAATCTACGTTTAGGTTTAGGCACAGATAAAGAGTGGGGGAAATTATTGATAGTGTTTACAGCTAGACGAGTGTTTCTTGTGAAAGTTTGGCGAGGGGGGACCATAGATTGAAGCTCAGTTGAACACTTTCCATGAAAATAACGATACATCAGAGACAAACTCGCAGCATCTCTTCTGTGAGATAGAGGTTGCAAGGAGGAGAAAAGGACATCTCCTACGAGGCTACGAATTCTATTTTGAACTCTATCAAGGCAGGACAAGTCCTTTCTAGCAGCTCCTGCCCAGATGTGGCAACAGTATTCCATCCTTGGACGTACCTGGCTCTTATATAGGTAGAGAATAGCATCAGCAGTGAGATATCTACTGGATCGATAGAAAGATCCCACCATTTTTCCAGCGGCCTTGGCAACAGATTTGATATACGTGTTCCATTTAAGATCAGGAGTAATGGTCAAGCCCAGAAGCTTGTCAAAACTTGAGGCCTCCTGAAGACGAGAGCCATTCATTTCAATTGATGACAAATGTGGATTAGAATGTTGATGATGTAAAGAGAGAAGCTTGGTTTTAGACGCATTAAAAGTAACCAGCCACCCCTTTCCCCATTGTACTACGTGCTCAAGATCAGAGGAGAGAGAATTGGAGAGAACTTGGTCGTTTACTGTCTTAGATGTGGTACCATAAATGGTAGTGTCGTCAGCATAAATGTCTACAAATGATGTAAGGATATGATTTGGAAGATCATTAATGTAGATCAGGAAAAGAGTTGGGCCCAGGATGGATCCCTGAGGGACACCGGCTGTCCCAATTCCAGACGAGTAATATATTGTAAACCCCAAAAAAACAAAATCAGCAATTTATTAACTTTATTTTTGGAATACATGCACGCGTTTACGGGAGACATGAATTTATAGTAAATTAAATAATTATGGAGTGTTAGATTCTAATTGTGAGCATTTTGTTTTATACCGTGCACTGAATTATTCAGTTTCCATGCGAAATGTTTTATTTTCCATATTAATCCTTCGGGGAAGTACGTATAAATTACACAGATAAGCATTTTATTTTACATCCATTTTTAAATTGTATTGAGCTGCAAGTTTTTATAAATTTTTAATTGTCGTTAAATTTATTGTTGGTCAGAATGTAGCAAAATATTCGACCCTAGAAATTTGGGAAAAACTTTTTGCAACAAATCTTGTTTTAAAAGTTCCACTGCCAGAGGACATGATTTTTGTTGAAAACCCCAGCATTAACAAATTATATTCTTATTCTTTGGGTTCAGTACTATTTCATAGGTACAATTTTAAAATGCAAATTTGTAATTCAGATCGCATAGCTATTTTACAATTCTTGGTGATTTTCTAAATTAATCACCTCAATATATCTTTCTAATGCGCTTTTCAACGAGTAACAGTAATTTGTTGCGCAGCCATATAGCTGTTCAATTTTTAAGAAGTATTGAATGTATCGATCTCTTATGAGGTATCGTCGTATCGGGGTGATATTTAATGAATTTACTGCAATTTGTGTTATTAATTATATGTTCGTTGTGATACACAAAAAAACTAGGTAAAATTTCCTAACGTTTTTCGTCCACTGGTTTGTATTTTTTTAAATTGTGTCATTGAATTTTGCACATGTAACTTTTTCTAGCAATTCCTCTGGAAAATAGATAAATAAGCAATGTTCTTTTATCCCATCCTTTGAAAATAACTTTTTCGCTTTTAATATTTAGTTTACGAGTATGTTCTAAGAATGCAAATCAATTTGAATCAAATATGCCTTCGGTAAAATTTGGGTTTTGCACCGCGAAACGCTTTATACAGGATTTTACATAATCTTTTATTGAACGACCTGCTTCTGATATCTGCCGCCGCCATTATAGCCTACGTCTATAAACTTTTGGCTTAGTTCGATTCGATAAGTAGACATCTTGCTATGTCAAAAAGGGACAGCAATGCTTATTCAGCGGTGCTAGTTTGAAATGACAAATAAGGCACTGGTTTCTCGTGTTTAATACAAGTTTAAAGTCTTTACTAGTAAATTAAGTTCCATTGTCCGAATGAATATATTTTACCCGGCCGTACGGGATGATCAGCTAAATATTTTTAGTTGCGAGGAAAGTTCTGGCTTTACATTTAAGAAATACACCATAATTAAACCTGATTAACCGTCAACAAGATTTAATGCATAACTGAAGTTATCTCTTCCCATCTGGCTTATCGGGCATGCCAAGTTACAATGCACAAATTAGAGAATTTTCCAGGCCTTCTCTCTGGTGTTTGTCTTATATCTTTAGCCATTTTTCCCTGTGAACAAGCAATTTGGTTGTTGGTTGTATTGTTTTACGGCATATCAACCCTTTTCAGGTTATTTAATGCCGTAGATTTTGAAGAAAAAATTTAATAGAATATATTAGTTGTTTTCAAGTCAGTTTCTATTTAACGTATACTTTGGAACATAACAGGCACTACCACTCCGAGTCAGAGTGTACCTGGGAGAAATGGTAAGTAAAGGGTGGCTCCACACTCCCCAAAGCCAGCAAGCTGGGGCCTCACCACTAGATACAGTTTAAGGTCATATCAATTTGGGAAATCGTCTGAAGGTATTATTTTAATGCCTTCGATTACATTTGGTAACTTTTATATCAGCAGTATTGAAGTGTCCTAGGATCTTATGCAAGGTTTACAAGTAAGAATAGGTTTTTTTCTTTTAGGAATCATACTTTTTAAATAATATCGTCGGCCTTTTATTTGGAATACAGTTACAATTTGGGTATACCAATTTTGACTTGACATGGCCAAACTTTATATTCAGGCCTTGTTTGATGGCTGCATTTACGGAAAATATGTCTTGCTCAAATGTAGGAAGGAAAAGAGCATTTTTAAGAATATAGTTACAAATTTCACCTTAATAATTTTCCGTGATATTTTAGCATCACAGATGTTCAATACTATATATACTTTATTTACCTACCCTAGGCTAGTTCACGAAAATGACTCCGTTGATTAAACTTCGAAACACATTAATAAAATCTCGTTCATCGGGCATATCGTTTGCTATAGCCCCACTGACGGTTTTTACAGTTTGTCTTATTTCAAAAGTTACATGTAAATATAAATTTTGTTCAGGTAATTTCAACGTTTTTTTCATGGAGTACACTTTTTATCTTTTATATCGACGTTGGAGACTTTTGAGACTCGGTCGTTCACAATTCTAACGGATAATCCTATTTTTTTCTTGAGAATAATATTTTTGGAGAAAACATTTCGGTGATTATGTTTGTCTTTTTCTGTTAAAACTGTTTAAATTAATTTTTAATCAGCTGTAAGTCCATTAAGTACCATTGAGATTGATAGGGTATCGCTCTGATTTCAGAGAGTTGTAATGCGTTTGTTGTTTTTTCTGCACTTATTACATAATCAGTAATAGTGTCGTATTCGTTACGTTTTAGAGACGTTAGTAATGTATATAGATATATAGTATAGGTTTCCGTTTCGATAAATAATGTTCTCTTTATAGACGTAACGGTTTACGTCCATCATCCAAGGCATCTCTTATAATAAAACGGACTTCTTTTGTCTAAACATTGAATCAGTTCTGCAAAATAGTTACGTCTTCGGTGAATACTTGGTCCTTAGGAGGCTTTGGTGGAATCTGAATTACTTTGCATAGATTTCCCCATCATTAAATACTCCAAAATAATCCCAAACTACAATTCGAATTTAGATTCCGATGCGTCAATTAAAATTCGATGTCCGAGCGCATAACCTGTTATGTGTTGATAAATTATTTTGAACAAAGTTGTCGGCAGTTAATCAAATCTGCAAATAATCAATACAGCTACGGTGCGCGTATTGCAAATTCTTAAGAACAAAGATTGCGGGGAAGACATAATGTAGTCCGGATCAGCAGTGTTTCAGTCATTTCAAAACAGAGATTGGCAGCGAACAGGCTTGCATCAACAATTCGATATTTTTATAATGAGGTCATAGGCTTCTCATCTGTTGATTGCCATGACTGGAGTTATGAATAAGATCGTTCAAATGTTGGTAGTCATACCCTCTATTAGTATTTAAAAAAACACACATTTTTACATTTAGTAATCTGGAGACTATGACCGATGAGGCAGAGTTTTATAGACCGATTGGTTAATTTTTCTCAATAGCGATCGGGCATTATCATGGAGGAGCATTATGCCTTTTCTGTTGACTAATGCTAGGTGTTTTATTTATTTTTTTTTTTTAGTTTTTATACATTTCATCTATTTGTCGTCTGTACTTCTCCGTCGTAATAGTTTTGCTTGCATTCAAACATTTGTAATAGATGATGCGGATCACAGACCACCAACCACTCAGCATCACCTTTTTTGGTTAAACTATCGCTTCAGAAAATGTCGGGGAGCTTCGTTGGCACCTACCCACTGAGTTGATGGTTTTGGCGGGGTTAGACTACAAAAACTATGGAAGGCAGTAATTGCAGTGAACTCAGTCAGGAGATTCAGAGTTACTTTCCGTGTCGGTTACCATTCGACGAAGAAAAGAGGAAGAGTTGGCCGAAACGTCGTGAAACAACTAAGAAAAGAGGAGGATAATAGTCCGCAATACAATAAAAATTAAGATCCACTTACTTACACAACACCAGGCTAGGTATGCAGTCTAAGAAAACATAAAATAAATAGTATATCTTGCTTGAATACCTATAGTAATTTAGAAACTAACATTTCGCATACTTATCTGCAGGCCCAACAGTAAAATTCTTTCCTGAGTTGGTATTTAAGCAATATGTTTGCGCGTGATTTTCTTTTTTCAAATATATTTACATCTCTGATTCAACATCTTATCTTAACAAAGTTATCTACACAGAATCTAACAGGGATCTAACAGGAATATAACAGGAACCCTGCCATTTATTCTCACACTCGCTAATTTTACGGAGACGCTAACATGTTTTGTATTTTATTTGTACGGTCCCTTTTTTTCTGATATTTATAATAGATTTAGTAATCGATATACCCACTCCATTAAAGTGTGAAATGTTCTTGTTCTCTATTCAGCATTTTGTCTTTTCTACATTCTATATTGATGGCAGCTAGGTACTTTCCATAATACTAATGCAATTAAGGATACTCAGTCAGTGCAAATAGTTATTAAACCTTACTATTTCTTACTGCGTTTTAATAGTTACATATTCCCTGCGATAACACTTTCTACGTTTTATGCTAGATTTTATTTTATAACGTGTTTTAAGTCCAAATCAATAACTTTATAAATTGTTGCGCCCTAATATGTGTGTGATATTTATTTCCTCTTAAAAGTTGATCGATACGTCTCAATTGCTTCCATTGATCTAGGAAAATCACGGTTACTTACTTTAGAAAATTGTACGCTAAAAAAAGTGTAACTGTAGAAAATATATGAAAAAAAGCTTTTTATGCCAAGGTCGTGCTTTTTGTTTATTCTTAGTTGAATTGAAGGCAGAAACGATATTTAATTTCGATACAAATTTAACAGAAAATAACATTTTTACATTATAATTTTTCTGAATTCCTTCTTATCACTTAAGTTTTAATAGAATTTTTTTAAATAGCAGATATTAGTTTGTTGACCTGCTTTTATGAAACATCATTTATAATAATAAGCGAACGCTAGCGACCTCCTGTAAACAATATGAAACTCTTACAAAATTGTTTTTATTATATTTTCTTGATTTCCTGAACTATATATTTTAATTTATATCGTATCTAAAGTTTACTTGGTCTTTCTTCGAAACGAAAGATTCGATATTTACTGTCAATACTAATTTCAGGATGTGCGATTATGGCGTGACCGTCTAGAGGAACGACGTTCCTCCCCATTGAGGAGATCGGAATCCCCTGAAACCTTGAGTGAGGCTGGTAAGATATGGTGCGATTAAACGTTGATTGAATGCCGGGCAGCTGTGGGTGATCTATCAAAAGGGATGAATTTATTGTGCTTTGTACAAACAGACATATATTTTATCGTTTAAAAAATGACCGGAAATGTCTGAATAAAGTGGAATGAAATAATACATTCGTTTGGGTTGATGAACATCTGCTCAGATGTTTTGGTTTCTTACTTACAATGTTGAGCTTTTGGGGCGTGTGAGTGGAAATTATTTTGATCCCAGATACGCAGGCTATCGCAGGCTTGGAAGGGGTGCACGCACACAAAATAGCTGGGGAATTCCCGTTTGACGTGTTGGATTCCTGTTGGTCTGGCGGATTTCTCCAACTAACCCTTATAACTTAGCACTTAAGCAAACGCCCGGGTTTATTTGAGCAGATTGGCACCGAATCTGACCGCAGTATAGTTTTCGTTTACTAGTCAATAGAAGTTCAGTAAAATAAACTAACTCTACTGATCTATGAAGGAAACAGTCAACGTCATCACTAACTACCAAGTTTCCGCATTAGTAAGGTGATTATTCCTGTAGGGAAGAGGTTTTGCGAATTAAAATTATGCGTACCACACCAAAGTTGATTAATGAAACACACGTCGACATGCAGCAATGCTATATAAACAATTGTTTCTCGATCAAATGTCATATTTGATAAGTTAGTGCAATATAGAAAACTAAATCTGGGAAAATGAGTTATCAAATAAGCTTGATTCAGATGAGCTAGATTTAGATGACGTTGACTTAGAGAAAAAAATGTTTCGAAACAAGTAAACTTTAAAAAAATAAATAGTGAAAACGCATAATTTGTTTATTTTGGCTCTCAACCAACGCGTTTTATACTCCCGTATTTTATTATTTAATTACGTAAACGTACGGACAACTTACTTGAAAATACATCATTTTTCATCTTTGCGATGGAAAACGAATCTTAAAAAAATGATTAAATTCAAATAAAGAAATATTTTTTGTTTACAAATACAAAATTATAATCAGAAGAGATTTTCTAGGATACACACTTTAGAAAAATAATGATCTATTCTTGATATTCCTGTTCATTTGTTGTTTATATACTTGACGTCTGCACAGATTAATATATTTCAGCGTTCGAATGTTATTTGATGTTTGTTTTTACAAATGATACAGGCAAATTTATAATGGAATGATATTTAAAACAAGGAAGGTTGTGTTGAGTGTTGACTACAAAAAAAGGCGAAGACTTACCTGAGGAAACAAAACAAATAAAACCCGTTTTGCTAAATGATTTTCTAATGTCTGTGACATGTTTATTTTGTTTTCCATTATTCAATATGAGTCTTTTTGCTCTTAGCATATCAAACGAGATGAAATTGCGATAAAAGTTCTCGATAAAGAAACTGAAATAATTAAAAAAAATCTCTAAATATATTTTCTTTGCATTATTCCGCCAAAGTAAATTAAAACACCTTTTAAATGCCAGTACAAACTACAAGTAGGAAAGAAAAATGTCTCTAAAGTAAAATTAAAAAAAAAACTCAGTCATAAACGGAGATATCTTATATTTCATTCAGATCCTGATGTAAATTTATCAGTAGATTACCACAGAAACGCCTATGTATCTATGTATCTATGTATCTATATATCTATCTATGTATATATATATAAATATATGTATATATATATGTATATATATGTATATATATATATATATATATATATATATATATATATATATATATATATATATATATATATATGCATATTCTATACCAATGACGAAATGTCTATATTCAAAACTAAAAGACGTTGTAAATCTTATCGTTTATTTGATTCAACATGATGAAGTGTTCAGACTGTATCTGTTCCGTAGCGGAGAAACGTTCACATATTTATTGTAATTAATTTTTAGATGGCGAAATTATAAAAACATATTTAGGTTTTTGGAATTAAGTAACCATACCAATTTTTTTCTTTTCTTTTTAAATTTAATGAGATTTTACTAGTTCAAAGCAGTAAATATTAAGATATGTTCCTATTGATTATATGCCCGTCTCATCGCTCTGAAAAAGAACATATATATATAGAAACCACTCGAGGGATGTCTACTTTGAAATTGTTCAGTTATGCAATAAAGAACACAGCCTTCGCCGTCATAGATAAACCTAAGAAAGTAAATTAGTCAAATTCATGTGGTATAAGAAGTAACTAAAACATTTTAGTCATTTCGAAGCATTTTCATCCTTTAACAATTGAACAATCATAAGGATTTTCTATACAACATTGAAAACAATAAAACCATCCTGGAGTTGCTCCAAGATGAGCTCAATTATTGGAGTGGCCAGGGACGGAAAAGAGCATTTTGGGTGTGGGTATCTTAAAGGTGTCTTACCTTATTGTGATTCAATGCAACATAAATTAGACAGAAATCAAACTCTATTCGTCATCATCATGATCATCATGCTGAAATAAATTGACGATAAGATGAAAACGTCTCCCATTTGGAATATAGACTTTTTGTAATTAAGTGCTATAGACGGAGTCTGATGCTGAAAATCTGACGTAGTATAGACTAATCTGATGCTGTAAATTTGGTTCTTGGGTGTCGATATGTGCTGGACTTGGCTGCTGTTTGACTCGCAATTATAGTTTGTTGTAATTAGCCCTGAAATTGGCTGTCTGAACTACTCCTGAACAGTTCAATCGGCTGCTGTGCTTGGACGACTCGATTGAACGTAACAATTTCTCACTGGCGCTCCCAGGCCCGTTGCTGTGCTGCTGATTAGCTGAGAAGCTTCTTTCATGGAAAGGCGTGTATGCTAAGCTCTACTGACGTGGTACCGAAATTACTGACTTTATTTCATTTAACCCGCATTACTTACATTCAAAAATATCCCCTGTGTTTATTAAGTGCATTTATTTTAACAAAGGTTTTCAATAATAATCCTTTGTTTTCATTTAGTTTATGAAAGTGTCGCTTCTTTTGTTTCTTTCTTGCGTAAAAACGATCATTGATACTTTTTGCGCAGGTGGGCAGGGCTTAATTACATGGGTGTCGGGTTTTAGGCGACGACGTATTTTGTTAATAAATTGGAACTGGTGATCTTGCACACCGGGACATGAACACCTTCCACAACTTTTATATGAATTATTGCCGCATGCACAACTCCTGAGACATCAGTAATGCTGATAAATAAGGATACAGTCAACACAATATTAATACCAGTAGTGTGGCTGAATAAAAACGATGAATTAAGAGCTGTATCTATGTCGGCTACCTGTATTATTTTTTTTGCCAACCGGGTTGCAAGTAAACACTTTTAGCATTTCATAATAGGTGCCTATCATAAATAAATTATTTAATGAAATCAGAAAAAAAACAATGTTTATATTAATGTATGCATTGAATATTATTATCTAAAAACAATGGCACTTTATATTCAGATTGTATCTACAACATATATCTACAATATATATCAAAGTATTTCTTGAGCTTGACGAGTAAACCTTTATATGAGTTGAGTGTGGGTAGACGCTTTTACATAATAATACATTCTACAAAAGAAAATATGTATCGATGTTAATTTGTTAGTTATAAAAAATATATATCCGAAATTTTATTATGAGGTCTTCTGTAAACAAGTAGAGTTTGCTCCCAAATTTAGTATGGTTATTTGATTAGTGTAAGTTATTGTGCTTCCCATGCACACGCACAAAATATAAATGCGCACACATACGTACATAAACGCACATGCATATATACAGAGTGTCCGTAAAGTTACTATACAGTCTAATTGTTTTATTGTATTATATTTGTATTAATAGTTAATATTTATTTTTTTACAGGTTTATTTACTTGTAAGGCTGTATAGTAACTTTACGGACACCCTGTATATATATATATATATATATATATATATATATATATATATATATATATATATATATATATATACATACATGTATATATAAATATATATACATATATATATATAATAAAACTAAAAGTTACAATAAGTTTACTAAGGTAATCAAAATGGTAAACTTAAAATATATTATAAATATTAAAGAGTTAATATTTACAAGTAAAATAAACTGAGCCAGATATAAAAAGCTCAAAAAAACCTAAAAGGAAATAGAGTTTTTTTTATTCATCAAGCCTTGACAGACGTGTTTCAAATATTATCTCTAGTACTTTTCTTTTAATGATTTGGAATTCATTCAATTTGCGCTTTTTTCCAAGGAACTTTGCCTTTTGAATGATTTTGAACCATTTGGAATCTACCCAGTGGATTTAAATTTTAAATTCGACCGTTTGGGATTTTACCAATTTTTGATCTTTACCCTTCACCGGACTATCCATTCATGTGAAATATTTTTATTATTTTTCTTTTGTCTCCTGTTCCCCTTACCTCGCCCTTTTTTTTAACTAAGTAAGATCTTTGACTTATTGTAGTTTCATTAAATACTTTTATATGCAAAATCCGATCCTGCATTTTGCTAATTCCTGCCCTCTTATGAAAAGGGGAGTATTTCTTCGAAACTCCGCGGATTAAGGACTATCCACTTATCTTGTGAATCCTTTTTTAAAATTAAATATGTTTTTAACTCTTTTTCAAGATGTCTTTTAACATGTTTTGTTAAGCATTTGTTCATATATATATACATATATATATATATATATAGATAGATAGATAGATAGATATATAGCGTTTGCTCAGTTGGTAGAGTGCTTGCCTTGCATGCAAGCGGCTTGGGTTTCGAATCCTGAGTTCGGATGTGTCTAAATGATGACCCCAAATGAGGGCGAAACTCGAGTCTTGGATTTCTGGTTCTTTGACTGTCATGGCTCTTGTGGCCTGCGACGTTGTTTGGCTGTGGAATTTATTATATATATATATACATATATATATATATATGTGAGTGTGTTTGTATGTGTGTATACGTGCAGTGAATTTACAAATATAAATTATGTATTTACATAGAAACATGTGTGTCTTACACGGTAAGTTCTCTTCATGTATTGCGAAAATGTTCTTGACCGGAAAATAATTGCAAGTGTAAAATAAATGTTACTGACACTCATCCGGTCAAGATTAATTTTGTATGAAGTTAAAAATTATTGCAATTGTCGAGCAATTTCATGCTTTATTCCCAAACATCAAAGCTATAATAAGAATAACCTTTACATAAATCACATGCACACAATACTGCGTACTGCGACTTTCCCTGGGTGTCAATCAATAGAACGAATGCGAGAAGAAATAAAGGGTATTGTGAAGATTGTTGAAATATTTTTATTTTAACCCGTTTTATTTTATTGGTTACATTAATTCTTTACAAGAAACACCGCAATATAAGGCAATCAATCAATCAATACGAATAACCAAGGGCATCAGCGAACATGTTTTATATCAAGGACAACACTATGCTTTAGATGTATAGCATTGAGACATAAAAGGAACTTTAAGCAATTGAACATCAAATGGTGGATGGACAAAAGATTACTTCAATGCAAGAGGAACAATAATATAAAATTGAGGGTCTAATACAGTAATATGAAGAACCGGCCAGTTTTTTTCCTCAGCTTTAATGATATATTTTATGACTTCATTTTATATTTGACATTAAATAATCAATCTTTAAGAGAAAGTAACATGTATTCATTATAAATAAATATACAGAAATACTAAGGCAAATGGATACGCAAA